>NW_026511498.1:0-165302 GCF_027579735.1 Bombina bombina
TTTAAATGTTACAACATCAGGTTTAGCTTGTTGAGAAATTTTTCCTGAATCTGAAATTTCTCCCTCAGACAAAACCTCCCTCCTGGCCCCTTCAGATTGGTGTGAGGGTATGTCAGAACCGTTATCATCAGCGTCCTCTTGCTCTTCAGTGTTTAAAACAGAGCAATCGCGCTTTCTCTGATAAGTAGGCATTTTAGATAAAATATTTGCAATAGAATTATCCATAACAGCCGTTAATTGTTGCATGGTAATAAGTATTGGCGCACTAGATGTACTAGGGGCCTCTTGTGTGGGCAAAACTGGTGTAGACACAGAAGGGGATGATGCAGTACCATGCTTACTCCCCTCATTTGAAGAATCATCTTGGGCAATATTATTATCTGTGGCATCATTGTCCCTACTTTGTTTGGACACTATGTCACAATTATCACATATATTTAAATGGGGAGAAACCTTGGCTTTCATACATATAGAACATCGCTTATCTGATGGTTCAGACATGTTAAACAGGCTTAAACTTGTCAACAAAGCACAAAAAACGTTTTAAAATAAAACCGTTACTGTCACTTTAAATTTTAAACAGAACACACTTTATTACTGAATATGCGAAAAAGCATGAAGGAATTGTTCAAAATTCACCAAAATTTCACCACAGTGTCTTAAAGCCTTAAAAGTATTGCACACCAAATTTGAAAGCTTTAACCCTTAAAATAACGGAACCGGAGCCGTTTTTACATTTAACCCCTATACAGTCCCAGGTATCTGCTTTGCTGAGACCCAACCAAGCCCAGAGGGGAATACGATACCAAATGACGCCTTCTATAAGCTTTTTTAGTGGTTCTTAGCTCCTCACACATGCATCTGCATGCCTTGCTTTCCAAAAACAACTGCGCATTAGTGGCGCGAAAATGAGGCTCTGCCTATGACTAGAGAAGGCCCCCATCTGAAAAAGGTGTCCATACAGTGCCTGCCATTTTTTAACAACAATCCCCAAGATTATAATAACTATAAAGAGTTATAATCTGCCAAATATGCTTAGCAAAGTAATCGTTTTAGCCCAGAAAAATGTCTACCAGTTTTTTAAGCCATTATAAAGCCCTTTATTCTTTTACTTAATCTAAGAAAATGGCTTACCGGTCCCCATAGGGAAAATGACAGCCTTCCAGCATTACAAAGTCTTGTTAGAAATGTGGCCAGTCATACCTCAGGCAGAAAAGTCTGCCAACTGCTTCCCCCAACTGAAGTTACTTCATCTCAACAGTCCTGTGTGGAAACAGCAATCGATTTTAGTAACGTTTGCTAAAATCATCTTCCTCTTACAAACAGAAATCTTCATCTCTTTTCTGTTTCAGAGTAAATAGTACATACCAGCACTATTTTAAAATAACAAACACTTGATTGAAGAATAAAAACTACATTTAAACACCAAAAAACTCTTAACCATCTCCGTGGAGATGTTGCCGGTGCAACGGCAAAGAGAATGACTGGGGTAGGCGGAGCCTAGGAGGGATCATGTGACCAGCTTTGCTGGGCTCTTTGCCATTTCCTGTTGGGGAAGAGAATATCCCACAAGTAAGGATGACGCCGTGGACCGGACACACCTATGTTGGAGAAACAGCCGTTTTGTTAAAAAAAATGACCTTTTTTTTCTTTTCACTGCTACAGCAGCTTCCCCCACATAGAGATCCTCTATTCACACGTCAGCAATGACTAATCCGGCTTCCTCCAATCACAACTTTCCCACCAGGGTAGTCATTGCCTGAGGGCATGCTGTGATTGGAGGAAGCCGGATTAGTCATTGCTTACGTGTGAATACAGGATCTCTATGTGGGGGAAGCTGCTGTAGCAGGGAAAAGAAAAAAAAAGGTCATTTTTTTTAACAAAACGGCTGTTTTGTAAACTTTGATGAATGGAAGTGCCCCTGTTTTTAATAGTATTTTTAAAAAACAGGCTTTCATTCACCAAAGTTTACCTTCACTTTAATTTTGGCTTTACTATCCCTTTAAATAACCAATATCACCTCAAGTAAGCATACTGATTACTTTATAAGATCTTCAGAGCAAACATTGGCCAAACAATCTACTAAAGGAACATAAACATCTATGTATACTGCTGCTTAAAAGCATATGAAACTCAAAAATGTTGTTTTGCAATTCAGACAGAGCAAACAATTTTTAAAAAGTTTCAGTTTAATTTTATTAGCAAATTTTCTTTGTTCCCATGATATTCGGTGTTGAAAGATACACCTAGGTAGGCATCCGGAGCACTACATGGCAAAAAACAGTGCTGTCATCTAGTGCTCCAAAAATGGGCCGGCTCCTAAGCATATGTCCTTGCTTTTGAACAAAAGCTACCCAAAAGAAAAAGGAAAAATATATAATAAGTAAATTAGAACATTTTTTAAAATTTGCATGCACTATATGAATCATGAAGAAAATGTGTTTCATATAACTAACTTGTGGTTACAAGCTTGTGTGAGCCTACACTGCAAGTGCATAAATGGGGCCCTTTATGAATGAAAAAAATCCCATTAATGCCAGCAGCATTTCCCTTTTTTTCTAGCAGCAGTCATCAGTAAGAATGTTATCATTTGTGTTTAAGAGCATGGGGCAGAAGACACAGCAAAGCATTACCAAGCAGTACTTCAACCAACACTGAGATTAATATGCAAGTCAGGTAGCTATTGCTCTATTTGCATCTACGGAAAAAGTCAGTTTGTCTCTCTATTTACATAGAAATGTGCGACTGACTATGCTTTAAGGAACAATGATCAAAAAAATGGCAACATCAAAGCATGCAAACCAAATGCAAATTCCACAGAAAAACCAAAGCAATCCACATTTAATGTTTGTCATTTCACAGCAGGATAAATATGTCTGCTCTCTGATTAACTGTTAAATTAATCATAAACAATGCTGAAACATGAATTGTTAAAGGGACATGAAACAAACTTTTTCTTTCATCATTCAGATAGAGCATACATTTTTAAACAACTTTCCAGTTCTCATTCTCTTTGTATCCTTTGTTGAAGGAGCAGCAAAAAAGGTACCATTTGGAAAAGATATGTAAAGAAGAACCAGCACCCATGACACTGTGCTCAAATATGAAGCCTTCAGCTTGTAAAGCAATTAAGGCAATCCTGGCATGGGCTCGTGTAGCTGCCTTGCAAATTTGATCAACAGAAGCCTCATTCTAAAAATCCCAGGAAATAGCAACTGACCTAGAAGAGTGGGCAGTAATATGATGATTAGGAGGAGTCTGACCTGCCTCCAAGAAAACTTTATGAAACAAAAGCTTCAGTGAGGAAGCCAACAAGGCAGATGTCGCATTCTGGCCTTCTCTACAACCAGCAAAAAAGAACAAACAAGAGGATTGTCTAAATTCTTTAGAAGCCTGAAAATATAATTTCAAAGCCCTTACAACATCCAAAATATGAAGAAGTCTCTCCATAGAATCTTTTGGATTATTACAAAAAAAAAAAAAAATCACACTTTTCACAATTAAAAAATTGTATGAATATACCACTTAAAATCAGAAAATCAATCTAGTTCTCAAAACAGCCTTATCCTGATGGAAATTTAGATTAGGAGGCAAAAAAGTAGAGAAGACAATTCATAAAATTCTTCAAGCAGAAAGAATTGCTAAAAGAAATTAAACCTTCCAAGGCGAAAGCTAAATAAACAAAAAGTGCATAGACTCAAAAAAGAGCAACCTGCAAAACTCTTAAAACCAAATTAAGGGTCCAAAGAGGAGAAATTGGTTTACTAAAGCTTGAACAGAACTCTGATCAGGAAGCTTAGCAATATTCCTTTGAAACAAGAATGAACAAGCTAAATATGGCCCTCTAAAGAACTGGCGGAAAAACTTGTTCAGATTTTCAAAGTCTAAGATGGGTCTGAAAAACAAATTATGCTTACCTGATAATTTTCTTTTCTTCAGATGGAAAGAGTCCACAGCTGCATTCATTACTTTTGGGAATTCAGAACCTGGCCACCAAGAGGAGGGAAAGACACCCCAGCCAAAGGCTTAAATACCTCTCCCACTTCCTCCATCCCCCAGTCATTCTGCCGAGGAACAAGGAACAGTAGAAGAAATATCAGGGTGAAAAGGTGCCAGAACAAAAAAAATAACAGACGCCCCTCAGAAAAAAATACGAGCAGGGAGCTGTGGACTCTTTCCATCTGAAGAAAAGAAAATTATCAGGTAAGCATAATTTAAGTTTTTCTTCATAAATGAAAAGAGTCCACAGCTGCATTCTACTTTTGGGAAAACAATGCCCAAGCTATAGAGGACACTGAATGCTAAAACCGGGAGGGTACAAGAGGAGGCCCATTCTGAGGGAACTAGGCCTGCAACCTCTACGCAACAAAATCCCACTTTGTCCAAAGCTGAGAAAAAAACCTTAAAAAAGCAAAAGGCCGTCTAGTCTCACCTGAAATAGTTAAATAGCTCAGTGAGTAGAGAAGAGACAGGACAGTAGTAAAAATTGGAAAAATGTCAGTTTTCAAGTACCACAGGAAAATTTGGTTAGTTCTGGTACGGTTGGTTGAGACCAGAACAGAGTTGTTATTACGGAGGGTGTTTTACTTAACAAAATAAGAAGGGATCACAGGGAAGGGAAGTGGGGAGGGAGGATGACATGAGTTTATCTGATGAGATTGTAAATTGGTCACAACACAAGTTTCTCTTTCTGTATAAATGTTAAGGATGGAGTGGTGACTCCAGTATATGTTCCCTCTTCAGTTATGAAAAATGTCTTGTTATGTACTTTACCTTGTGATCCTGATAATAATAAAAAATATTTCAACAAAAAAGCAAAAGGCCAAATGACACTGACCCGCAGATAGTCCACAAGCCTTGCTAGAGACCGCAGGAACTAAGCCAACAAGCCTCCAGGAGACACCATCGCCCAGCAGTCAGTCTCCAACAACACATCCCTTACTAGAGAAAGGCATCAACCTACCGTATGCTTCCAAAAAGAAGAAAGACACGGAGGAAAAAATCCATAAACAACTCCAGAAAAAAAAACTAAAAAGGGCACAACGAGTCCCAAATAAAAACACAAAGCAAAAACCTGAGAAACCGGGCCAAGCTAACAGAGACCCAACCAGTCCCGTAGAAACAAGGGGAGGCAACGCCCGGCCTCCAGATTGTACAGAAACCACAGGCTAAGACCGGGATTCTGAAACAGAGAAGAGAATCTTCTCTTAAGCACAGTGCAACTTCACTCTAGAAGACAACTGAAGACGAGAGTCCCCAAAGTCGTAAAAAAGGAAGTCCAGAATATCAAAATATTCAGAAAACTAAACCTCGTTCAGCAAGCTCAGATAGGTGAACACTTAACGTACAACACCTGAAGTCAAAACACTGCACGCAGCAGTCATCCAAAGATGACTCTGAAACTGGATACCTGCAGGGCAAGTAAAGAACAGCTGAAGACAGGTTCCAAACCACTAACCTTCAGTTCGCTATACATCCACTAACCAGTGGACCACGTTGCAGGCCATCCAAAAGCCGCTAGTCCTCACAAAAGTTGAACGTGGAGAATAAGCTGAACCTTCAAGGAGGCTTACCGTACCTCGAATAACCCGAGGACGAATTTGCAGAGCAACAGAACTCAGATCCTGCTCCAAACACTGGACCAGCCCAAGCGACAGGCATGTCTGATAGACAGGGGAAACAGAAAGACCCCAACCACCAGTCCCCGGAGAATGGAAATAATGGAGGGGGAACTCACCCACCCCAAGAGAGCTCGGGTGCCAACCCCATCCGCTCCACTAGAAAAAATGAAATTTATGCTTACCCGATAAAAATTTTTCTCTTTCTTGACACGGTGAGTCCACGGATCATCATAATTACTATTGGAAATATCACTCCTGGCCTGCAGGAGGAGGCAAAGAGCACCACAGCCAAGTTCAGGGCTGAACTGTACCAGGCGATCCCACGCCTAACGAACCCTGGTTAATGGAACACGAGCAATATGGTAAGTACACTCCCGGGAGGTGCAGTTGCGCCAGCGCCAAAGATATGGCCATGCGGTACCGTGTCGTAACCTCCAGTGGGAACAAGCCACCTTCCAGAGAAGGATAAGCAGCATGTGGGTTACCTGCATGTGTAGTAAGAGTTGGTGGTAGGGAACTCGCCACTCAGGAGTAACCAGAGGCAGATGGCTCAGCGGGCCCCTGATTCCCCGACCCGAGGAATTGAGCACTCTAAAACGGCATTCGGAACATAACTGATGGGCATGTATCACCCGGGCAAATTCATATTCTTCGCAATTAGTAGAATCTGAATCAGAGACATCCGTCTCCAAAAAAATCAGAATCCTTCATAATTGGGATATTGAATAAAAAAAATGGACCAATTAGAAAAATCTAAATGGCACCTTACACCCGCAATGGCTGAGGCACTCACCACTTCCTATGAACCAGACACTAGCGGGCCAGAATTTCTCAGTCGCCACACGGTCAGGAATGCGGAAAGGAGAGTCAAAACGTGACCACGCCCGGACACAAGGTGAACCGTGCAGACCATAAAAAAAGCACGCCCGACCGTGCTTTTCCAAAGGCCGTTATGTTCCAAAATAGCCATGAGCCTAAGTATCACTACACATTAGCAGAGAGAATCACAAACATGATTAACCCCCCCCCCCGTTCAATAACCCCCCTCAGGAGATATTAACCCTTAATTCCAAGATACAGAAGGCGCCTCACTGAGACCCTGTGTTAAAGTTAGTCCCGCAAGGTGGCAGCCTCTCGGGAAATATTTGTTTTACAGTACATTCATGATGAAAGTAAAATGAAACGATCTTACCGGAATCAGGAACACGGCCCTTCAAGTGTGACAGATAGGGTCGAATCTGCCATAGACTTGAGAGAAAAAAAAGCAGGCAGCGAAACTCCTCAATGCTGATTAATACGAGTCTGGATGGTTTCACAGAAAGACTCTCCCTGCATCTCTGGACTCTAACTTTCATCCAGGCTCTCACTAAGAGGCTGACAGGACTACTTAAAACTCCAGTCCCATGTCGAAGAGTACTACCCTTCATAAGAGACTAATCTAAAAACTTCTGACACTTCTCTGTCAACCTCCTGGGACGAAAGGCAAAGAATGACTGGGGGATGGAAGAAGTGGGAGAGGTATTTAAGCCTTTGGCTGCGGTGTCTTTGCCTCTTCCTGGTGGCCAGGTTCTGAATTCCCAAAAGTAATGAATGCAGCTGTGGACTCTTTCCATTCATGAAGAAAATCCCTTATTTCTTTGGTACAATTAAAAGGTTGGAGAAAAACCCTTGTCCCTAATGTCTGCACCATGCTCTAAATCATGAGCACATTGGATAAAGGTGGCCACCTTCACAGGATTTTTGGGGACATGAGACAGATGAAATCGTCCTTGAGAAGGCCTGGATACAAAACCTATCCGTTAACCCTGGGATATAATGTTTTGTACCTAATGGTCTTTGACTGAATGAAACCAGGCCTTCTGAAAAACAATCTTCCCTTGTAAGGAAAGAGACATTAACATTTTTGACACCATGTCTGCTGACCACGGCTTTAGCCATAGGACTGTCATTGATTAATTTTTGACATCAGTTTTGATAATGTCCATAACTGCATCACAAATAAAGGCAATAGCCATTTTAAGGGCCTTAATGCAATTCTGAAGGTCCTCCACCGAGAATGGCACTGCAGCCTGTTTGGATAAAGATTCACTCCATAGAGCCCCTGCCACAGCAACACATGTAACAGTCACTGCTAGTTTAAGCAGACCACCTGTTTGAAGGAAGCGCTTCCTTAGGAAAGACTAATTTGCAATCCATTGGATCTCTTAAAGAAGTTCTTCCATAGGGATAGTAGTGCCCTTTGCCAATGTAGAAAACATAATTTATGTAAGAACTTACCTGATAAATTCATTTCTTTCATATTGGCAAGAGTCCATAAGCTAGTGACGTATGGAATATACAATCCTTCCAGGAGGGGCAAAGTTTCCCAAACCTCAAAATGCCTATAAATACACCCCTCACCACACCCACAATTCAGTTTAACAAATAGCCAAGTAGTGGCGTGATAAAGGAGTAAAAAACAACAACAAAGGAATTTGGAAATAATTGTGCTTTATACAAAAAAAACATAACCACCATAAAAAGGGTGGGCCTCATGGACTCTTGCCAATATGAAAGAAATGAATTTATCAGGTAAGTTCTTACATAAATTATGTTTTCTTTCATGTAATTGTCAAGAGTCCATGAGCTAGCGACGTATGGGATAGCAATACCCAAGATGTGGAACTCCACGCAAGAGTCACTAGAGAGGGAGGGATAAAATAAAAACAGTCATTTTTCGCTGAAGAACATTAATCCACAACCCAAAAAATAAGTTTTATTCTCATAAATGAAAGGAAAAAACTTAAAACATAGGCAGAAGAATCAAACTGAAACAGCTGCCTGAAGAACTTTTCTACCGAAAACTGCTTCCGAAGATACATCAAAACGGTACAATTTAGAAAGTGTATGCAAAGAAGACCAAGTTGCTGCTTTGTAAATCTGAACAACTGTAGCTTCATTCCTAAAAACCCACAAAGTGGAGACTAATCTAGTAGAATGAGCTGTAAATCTCTGAGGCGGGGCTTGACCCGACTCCAAATAAGCTTGAAGAATCAAAAGCTTAACCACGATACTGTCAGTATATGGCCGGGTTATAACACAATATATTTAATAATTATTCTTTTAACTAAACCTAAAAATATGAATATACTATAAACCATAAAATTAATATAAATTCCTAAATTCTTTATTATTAGTTAACTATATTTGTAGGAACCAGAATATGAATCAATATGAATCAATATTATACACATTTGAATTATTATATATGCTATGCAAAGTTCATAAAAGTTGCCTTATTCACAATAGCCTCCCAAATCAGAGTTGCATTTAAAATATCACAAAATATAAACCAAACATTCAGAGTGGTACAATTTTAACAGTGCTTAGTTAAACAATAGGATACTATACACTCCGATTGAAATACCAGAGAGTTGTATATATTATCTGTGTAAACAACCAATTCTTTGAGTTATAACTCTTTATTTGCACAGATAAAACAACTTAGCATTAAAGGGACAGTCTACATCAGAATTTTTATTGTTTTAAAAGATAGATAATCCCTTTATTACCTATTCCCCAGTTTTGCATAACCAACACAGTTATAATAATATACTTTTAACCTCTGAGATTATCTTGTATCTAAGCCTCTGCAAACTGCCCCTTTATTTCAGTTCTTTTGACAGACTTGCAGTTTAGCCAATCAGTGCCTGCTCCCAGATAACTTCACGTGCACGAGCACAGTGTTATCTATATGAAATACGTGAACTAACACCCTCTAGTGGTGAAAAACTGTTAAATTGCATTCTGAAAAGAGGTGGCCTTCAAGGTCTAAGAAATTAGCATATGAACCTCCTAGCCCAGAGGCAGAACCTTTCTTTACTTTCTGCGATGATTTTTTTTTTTAGTGAAAAAACAACATTTATGCTTACCTGATAAATTTCTTTCTCTTGTGGTGTATCCAGTCCATGGGTTCATCCATTACTTGTGGGATATTCTCCTTCCCAACAGGAAGCTGCAAGAGGACACCCACAGCAGAGCTGTCTATATAGCTCCTCCCCTAACCCCCACCTCCAGTCATTCGACCGAAGACAAGTAAGAAAAAGGAGAAACTATAGGGTGCAGTGGTGACTGTAATTTTAAAAATAAAAACACCTGCCTTAAAGTGACAGGGCGGGCCGTCGACTGGATACACCACAAGAGAAAGAAATTTATCAGGTAAGCATAAATTTTGTTTTCTCTTCTAAGGTGTATCCAGTCCACGGGTTCATCCATTACTTGTGGGATACCAATACCAAAGGTTTAGGACACAGATGAAGGGAGGGACAAGGCAGGGACTTAAATGGAAGGCATCACTGCCTGTAAGACCTTTCTCCCAAAAATAGCCTCCGAGGAAGCAAAAGTATCAAATTTGTAGAATTTAGAAAAAGTATGAAGCGAAGACCAAGTCGCCGCCTTACAAATCTGTTCAACAGAGGCCTCATGTTTAAAAGCCCATGTGGAAGCTACCACTCTAGTAGAATGAGCTGTAATTCTTTCAGGAGGCTGCTGGCCAGCAGTCTCATAAGCTAAACGGATTATGCTTCTCAGCCAAAAAGAAAGAAGTTGCCGAAGCCTTTTGGCCTCTCCTCTTTCCAGAATAGACAACAAACAATGCAGATGTTTGACGAAAATCCTTAGTAGCTTGCAAATAAAACTTTAAAGCACGAACCACGTCAAGATTGTGTAACAGACGTTCCTTCTTTGAAGAAGGATTAGGACACAGTGACGGAACAATAATTTCCTGATTGATATTCTTATTAGATACCACCTTAGGAAGAAACTCAGGTTTGGTACGCAAAACTACCTTATCCGCATGGAAGATCAGATAAGGGGAATCAGATAGCTACTAGGAACAGAACTTTCCAAGATAAAAGCTTGATATCTATGGAATGCAAAGGTTCAAACGGAACCCCTTGAAGAACTTTAATAACTAAATTTAAACTCCATGGCGGAGCAACAGGTTTAAACACAGGCCTGATTCTAACCAAAGCCTGACAAAACGCCTGAACGTCTGGAACATCAGCCAGACGCTTGTGCAAAAGAATAGACAGAGAAGAAATCTGTCCCTTTGAGGAACTAGCCGATAATCCCTATTCCAATCCTTCCTAGGAATCCTGACCTTACTCCACGAGTAACCCTTGGATTTACACCAATGAAGATATTTACACCATATCTTATGATAGATTTTCCTGGTGACATGCTTTTGAGCCTGAATCAAGGTATCAATGACCGACTCGGAGAAACCACGTGTTGATAAAATCAAGCGTTCAATCTCCAGTCAGACGCAGAGAAATTAGATTTGGATGTTTGAATGGACCTTGGAGTAGAAGGTCCTGCTTCAGGAGCAGTGTCCATGGTGGAAAGGCTGAAATGTCCACCAGATCTGCATACCAAGTCCTGCGTGGCCACGCAGGTGCTATCAAAATCACCAAAGCTCTCTCCTGCTTGATCTTGGCAATCAGACGAGGGAGGAGAGGAAATGGTGGAAACACATAAGCCAGGCTGAAGGACCAGGGAACTGCTAGAGCATCTATCAGTGTTGCCTGGGGATCCCTTGACCTGGACCCGTAACAAGGAAGCTTGGCGTTCTGACGAGACACCATCAGATCCAGTTCTGGTTTGCCCCATAGTTGAATCAGCTGGGCAAATACCTCCGGATGGAGATCCCACTCCCCCGGTTGAAAAGTCTGCCGACTTAGAAAGTCCACCTCCCAGTTCTCTACTCCTGGGATATGGATAGCTGAGAGATGGCAAGAGTGAACCTCTGCCCAAAGAATTATCTTGGAAACCTCCATCATTGCCAGGGGACTCCTTGTTCCCCCCTGATGGTTGATATAGGCTACAGTCGTGATGTTGTCCGACTGAAATCTGATGAATCTGACCGCAGCTAGTTAAGGCCAAGCCTGAAGAGCATTGAATATCGCTCTTAGCTCCAGACTGTTTATCGGAGGGAGGGCCTCCTCCTGAGTCCACGAACCCTGAGCCTTCAGGGAATTCCAGACTGCGCCCCAGCCCAAAAGGCTGGCATCTGTCGCCACTATAGTCCACTCTGGCCTGCGGAAACTCATTCCCCTGGACAGATGGACCGAGATAGTCACCAGAGAAGTGAATCTCTGGTCTCTTGATCCAGATTTAACAGAGGAGACAAATCTGTGTAGTCCCCATCCCACTGATTGAGCATGCAAAGTTGCAGTGGTCTGAGATGTAGACGGGCAAACGGAACTATGTCCATTGCCGCTACCATCAGGCAGATTATTTCCATACACTGAGCCACTGACGGCCGATAAGTGGAATGAAGAGCACGGCAAGAAGTTAGAAGCTTTGATATCCTGACCTCTGTCAGAAAAATTTTCATTTCTACTGAATCTATCAGAGTTCCTAAGAAGGAAACTCTTGTGAGAGGGGAGAGTGAACTGTTTTCTCTGTTCACCTTCCACCCGTGAGACCTCAGAAAGGCCAGAACAATGTCCGCATGGGACTTGGCGATTTGAAAAGTCGACGCCTGGATCAGGATGTCGTCTAGGTAAGGAGCCACCGCTATGCCCCGCAGCCTTAGAACCGCCAGTAGAGACCCTAGAACCTTCGTAAAGATTCTTGGTGCGGTGGCTAATCCGAAGGGAAGAGCCACAAACTGGCAATGCCTGTCTAGGAAGGCGAACCTGAGGAACTGATGATCTCTGTGAATCGGAATGTGGAGATAAGCATCCTTTAAGTCCACGGTAGTCATATTGACCCTCCTGGATCATGGGGAGTATGGTTCGGATTGTCTCCATCTTGAAAGATGGGACCCTGAGAAATTTGTTTAGGATCTTGAGATCCAAGATTGGTCTGAACGTTCCCTCTTTTTTGGGAACAATAAACAGGTTTGAATAGAAACCCTGCCCCTGTTCCTCCCTTGGAACTGGGTGGATTACTCCCATAACCAGTAGGTCTTGAACGCAACATAAGAATGCCTATCTTTATCTGGTTTGCAGATAGTTGTGAGAGGTGAAATCTCCCCTTTGGAGATGAACCTTTGAATTCCAGAAGATATCCCTGGGAAACAATCTCTAATGCCCAGGGATTTTTTGTTTTTTGTTTTTAGTAGCTATCTCTTCAGCTCGAAGAGTTTCTGAGCTATATGCTTTACAGTGTGATTCCCCTTATCTTATTTTCCATGCAGATAAGGTGGTTTTGCGTACCCAACCTGGGTTTCTTCCTAAGGTTGTTTCTTATAAGAATATCAATCAAGAGATTGTTGTTCCTTCACTGTGTCCTAATCCTTCTTCAAAGAAGGAACGTCTGTTGCACAATCTTGATGTGGTTCGTGCTTTAAAGTTCTACTTACAAGCAACTAAAGATTTCCGTCAAACATCTTCATTGTTTGTTGTTTATTCTGGCAAGCGGAGAGGTCAGAAGGCTACGGCTACCTCTCTTTCCTTTTGGCTGAAAAGCATCATCCGTTTGGCTTATGAGACTGCTGGCCAACAGTCTCCTGAAAGAATTACTGCTCATTCTACTAGAGCTGTGGCTTCCACATGGCTTTTAAAAATGAGGCTTCTGTTAAACAGATTTGTAATGCGGCAACTTGGTCTTCGTTTCATACTTTTTCCAAATTTTCCAAATTTGATACTTTTGCTTCTTTGGAGGCTATTTTTGGGAGAAAGGTTATACAAGCAGTGGTGGCTTCCGTTTAAGGTCCCTGTCTTGTCCCTCCCTTCATCTGTGTCCTAAAGTTTTTGTATTGGTATCCCACAAGTAACGACTCTATACATCTTACAAGAGAAAACATAATTTATGCTTACCGAGATAAATGTATTTCTCTTGTAAGGTGTATCCAGTCCACGGGTTCATCCATTACTTGTGGGACATTCTCCTTCCCAACAGGAAGTTGCAAGAGGACACCCACAGCAGAGCTGTCTATATAGCTCCTCCCCTAACCCCCACCCCCAGTCATTCTTTTGCAACTCTCGACAAGATAGGAAGTATCAAGAGATATGTGGTGACTTAGTGTAGTTTTTACCTTCAATCAAGAGTTTACTTTTAAACGGTACCGGCGTTGTACTGTTTTACTCTCAGGCAGAAATTAGAAGAAGAATTCTGCCTGGAGGTTGATGATCTTAGCAGTTTGTAACTAAGGTCCATTGTTGTTCTCACACATAACTGAAGAGTATGGAAAAACTTCAGTTGGGGGGACGGTCTGCAGATTACCTGCTTTGAGGTATGTTCAGTATTTTTATTTCTAGAGAGATGAATAAGTTCTAGAAAATGCTGACAGAGCCTTGTGTATTTGAGGTAAGCTAGATGCAGTGATTTAACGACTGGGATCATGCTTACAAAACAGGGTAATACTCATGTTAATACTCATATTAGTGACAAAACGTTTACATGTTTCATAAATAGAATGTTTTTTCTCTGAGGGAGATAAGTCTTTATTTGGGGCCTAGTTTTCCACATGGCTAGTCAGATACTCCTAGGAGTATTTTCTTAAGGCCCCTCTGACATCCAGTACATGGTGGGAGGGGCCAATTTTCGCGCTCTAGATGCGCAGTTTCCTTCAGACTGAGACATCCAGCTTACATAGAGGAGTCCTCTGGCATCTGATGACCATTATAAAGGGTTTATTTCTTCCCTAAATCATATTTGAGGGCAGATAGGAGCCTCAGCAGAGCTGTGGCAAGGTGCTCAACTGTCTTTTACCGGTGGTTAACGTTTTTTAAATCCGGTTTGGGGGCTAAGGGGTTAATCATCCATTTGCAAGTGGGTGCAATGTTGCTTTAGTCCCTTACACACACTGTAAAAAATTTGAAGACTTTAAGAGAAAAAATCTAGCACTTAAACTGCAAAACAGTGTAAAAATATAGTAAAGGCACAGTAACGTTTTTGTTTAATTGCCGTTTCACCTTTATTAAAGTGTTTTCCAAGCTTGCTTGTCTCATTACTAGTCTGTTTAAACATGTCTGACATAGAAGAAACTCCTTGTTCAATATGTTTGGAAGCCATTGTGGAACCCCTCTTAGAATGTGTACCAAATGTACTGATATTTCTATAAACTATAAAGACCATATTATGGCGCTTAAAGATTTATCTCCAGAGGATTCTCTGACTGAAAAAAGGGAGATTATGCCATCTAGACCTCCCCATGTGTCAGAACTTATAACTCCCGCTCAAGTGACGCCAAGTACATCTAGCGCGTCTAATTCTTTTACCTTACAGGACATGGCGGCAGTTATGAATGCTACCCTCTCAGAGGTATTGTCCAAACAGCCAGGGTTACAAGGAAAGCGAGACAGCTCTGGGGCTAGAACAAATGCAGAGCTTTCTGACGCTTTAATACCTGTGTCCGATATACCCTCACAATACTCAGAAGCCGAGGCAGGAGAGCTTCTATCTGTGGGTGACATTTCAGATTCATCTGACTAATCTTACTCCACGAGTAACCTTTGGATTCACACAAATAAAGATATTTGCGCCAAATCTTATGATAGATCTTACTGGTGACAGACTTTCTAGCCTGAATCAGGGTATCAATGACCGACTCAGAGAAACCACGCTTTGATAGAATCAGACGTTCAATCTCCAAGCAGTCAGACGGAGAGAAATTAGATTTGGATGCGTGAACAGACCTTGGATTAGAAGGTCCTGCCTCATTGGCAGAGTCCATGGTAGAACGGAGGACATGTCCACTAGGTCTGCATACCAAGTCCTGCGTGGCCACGCAGGTGCTATCAGAATCACCAAAGCTCTCTCCTGCTTTATTCTGGCAACCAGACGTAGAAGGAGAGGAAATACATAGGCCAGATTGAAGGACCAAGGCACTGCTAGAGCATCTATCAGTACCACCTTGGGATCCCGGGACCTGGACCCGTAACGAGAAAGTTTGGCATTCTGACGTGCCCCATAGCTGAATCAACTGGGCAAATACCTCCGGAAGGAGTTCCCACTCCCCCAGATGAAAAGTCTAACGACTTAGGAAATCCGCTTCCCAGTTCTCTACTCCTGGGATGTGGATGCTGAGAGATGGCAAGAGTTATCCTCTGCCCATCGGATTATTTTGGTTACCTCCATCATCGCTAGAGAACTCCTTGTTCCTCCTTGATGACTGATATAAGCTACAGTTGTGATGTTGTCCGACTGAAACCTGATGGATTTGGCCGCAGCAAGCTGAGGCCATGCCTGAAGCGCATTGAATATCGCTTTCAGTTCTAGAATATTTATCGGGAGAAGAGATTCCTCCCGAGACCATAAGCCCTGTGCTTTCACGGAGGTCCAGACTGCATCCCAGCCTAGCATCCCAACCTTCAGGCAGAATTCTTCTTCTAATTTCTGCCTGAGAGTAAAACAGTACAACGCCGGTACCGTCGTTGCAATGAGCCACTCTGGCCTGCGGAAACACATTCCCTGAGACAGGTGGTCCTGAGACAACCACCAGAGAAGAGAATCTCTGGTCTCCTGGTCCAGATGCAGTTGAGGAGACAAATCTGCATAATCCCCATTACACTGTTTGAGCATGCATAGATGTAGTGGTCTGAGGTGTAGGCGGGCAAAAGGAACTATGTCCATTGCCGCTACCATGAGTCCGATTACCTCCATATACTGAGCCACTGATGGCCGAGGAATGGAATGAATAGCTCGGCAAGTGGTTAAGAGCTTTGATTTTCTGACCGCCATCAGAAATATTTTCATTTCTACCGAGTCTATCAGAGTCCCTAGGAAGGAAACTCTTATAAGAGGGAAGAGAGAACTCTTATGTTCACCATCCACCCGTGAGATCTCAGAAAAGCCAACACAATGTCCGTGTGAGACTTGGATAGCTGGAAAGTTGACGCCTGAAATAAGATGTCTAGATAAGGCGCCACTGCTATGCCCCGTGCTTGTAGAACCGCCAGAAGGGACCCTAATCCGCCTCCCAGCCTTGTGAAAATTCTGTGAATAGGGATGTGTAGATACGCATCCTTTAAGTCCACGGTGGTCATACATTGACCCTCCTGGATCAGAGGTAGAATAGACCGAATAGTCTCCATCTTAAATGATGGAACTTTGAGGAACTTGTTTAGAATGTTGAGATCCAAGATTGATCTGAAAGTTCCCTCTTTTTTGGAAACCACAAACCGGTTTGAGTAAAAACCTAGCCCCTGCCATCTTTTGGGACTGGGCGGATCACCCCCATGATATGTAGGTCTTCTACACAGCGTAAGAACGCCTCTCTCTTTGTTTACAGACAATCGAGAAATGTGAAAAGTCCCCCTTGGAAGAGAGCCTTTGAATTCCAGAAAATATCCCTGGGACACAATTTCTAAAACCCAGGGATCGTGAACATCTCTTGCCCAAGCCTGAGCGAAGAGAGAGAGAGTCTGTCCCCTACTAGATCCGGTCCTGGATCGGGGGCTACCCCTTCATGCTGTCTTAGAGGCAGCTGCAGGCTCCTTGGCCTGTTTACCCTTGTTCCAAGCCTGGTTAGGTCTCCAGACTGACTTGGATTGGGCAAAATTCCCCTCTTGCTTTGCAGCAGAGGAAGTTGAAGGGGAACCACTCTTGAAATTCCAAAAGGAACGAAAATTAATTTGTTTGGTCCTCATCTTATTTGATCTATCCTGAGGGAGGGCATGACCTTTCCCTCCAGTGATGTCTGAAATAATCTTTCAGTTCAGGCCCGAATAGGGTCTTTCCTTTGAAAGGGATGTTCAAAAGTTTAGTTTTAGATGACACATCAGCAGACCAGGATTTAAGCCATAACGCCCTGCGTGCTAAAATGGCAAAACCTGAATTCTTTGCCACTAATTTAGCCAGTTGAAAAGCGGCATCTGTAATAAAAGAATTAGCCAATTTAAGGGCATTAATTCTGTCCAAAATTTCTTCTAATGGAGTCTCCATCTGAAGAGCCTCTTCTAGAGCCTCAAACCAGAAAGCAGCTGCAGTAGTTGCAGGAACAATGCACGCAATAGGTTGAAGAAGAAAACCTTGATGAACAAAAAAATTTCTTCAGAAAACCCTCTAATTTTTTTATCCACAGGATCTTTGAAAGCACAACTCACTTCAATAGGTATAGTTGTACGCTTAGACAGAGTAGAAATAGCTCCCTCCACCTTAGGAACTGTCTGCCACGAGTCCCGCATGGTGTCAGATATGGGAAACATTTTCTTAAAAACAGGAGGGAGAATGAACGGAATACCTGGTCTATCCCACTCCTTAGCAATAATATTCACAATCCTCTTAGGGACTGGAAAAAAACATCAGTGTAAACAAGAACCTCTAAGTATTTATCCATCTTACACAATTTCTCTGGGACCACTATAGGGTCACAATCATCTAGAGCCGCTAATACCTCCCTGAGCAATAAGCGGAGGTGTTCAAGCTTAAATTTAAAGGCCATCATATCAGAATCTGTCTGAGGAAGCGTCTTTCCTGAATCAGAAATTTCTCCATCAGATAACAAATCCCTCACCCCTACCTCAGAGCATTGTGAGGGCATATCGGCTACTAAAGCGTCAGACTGCTCAGCATTTTTCCTTAACCCAGAGCTGTCCCACTTTCTTTGAAAACCAGGCAGTCAGGATAAAACCTCTGTTAGGGTTGTATTTATAACTGTGGCCATGTCTTGTAAAATAAATGAATTCGACGTACTAGAGGTACTTGGCGTCACTTGTGTGGGCGTTACTGGTTGTGACACTTGGGGAGAGCTAGATGCTAAACCCTCATTTACTTCTGAATGAGAATCATCTATTGCTCTATTTTTAAGTGCTAATATATGTTCTTTATAGTTTATGGACATATCAGTACAATTGGGACACATTCTAAGAGGGGGTACCACAATGGCTTCCAAACATATTGAACAAGGATTTTCCTTGGTGTCAGACATGTTAAACAGGCTAGTAATGTAACAAGCAAGCTTGGAAAACACTGTAATCAAAGTAAATAACACTTAGAAATAAAATGGTACTGTGCCTTTAAGAGAAAAAACATAATTTATGTAAGAACTTACCTGATAAATTCATTTCTTTCATATTAGCAAGAGTCCATGAGCTAGTGACGTATGGGATATACATTCCTACCAGGAGGGGCAAAGTTTCCCAAACCTTAAAATGCCTATAAATACACCCCTCACCACACCCACAAATCAGTTTAACGAATAGCCAAGAAGTGGGGTGATAAGAAAAAAGTGCGAAAGCATAAAAAATAAGGAATTGGAATAATTGTGCTTTATACAAAAAAATCATAACCACCACAAAAAAGGGTGGGCCTCATGGACTCTTGCTAATATGAAAGAAATTAATTTATCAGGTAAGTTCTTACATAAATTATGTTTTCTTTCATGTAATTAGCAAGAGTCCATGAGCTAGTGACGTATGGGATAATGACTACCCAAGATGTGGATCTTTCCACGCAAGAGTCACTAGAGAGGGAGGGATAAAATAAAGACAGCCAATTCCTGCTGAAAATAATCCACACCCAAAATAAAGTTTAAATGAAAACATAAGCAGAAGATTCAAACTGAAACAGCTGCCTGAAGTACTTTTCTACCAAAAACTGCTTCAGAAGAAGAAAACACATCAAAATGGTAGAATTTAGTAAAAGTATGCAAAGAAGACCAAGTTGCTGCTTTGCAAATCTGATCAACCGAAGCTTCATTCCTAAACGCCCAGGAAGTAGAAACTGACCTAGTAGAATGAGCTGTAATCCTCTGAGGCGGAGATTTACCCGACTCAACATAGGCATGATGAATTAAAGATTTCAACCAAGATGCCAAAGAAATGGCAGAAGCTTTCTGGCCTTTTCTAGAACCGGAAAAGATGACAAATAGACTAGAAGTCTTTCGGAAAGTCTTAGTAGCTTCAACATATTTCAAAGCTCTAACAACATCCAAAGAATGCAATGATTTCTCCTTAGAATTCTTAGGATTAGGGCATAATGAAGTAACTACAATTTCTCTACTAATGTTGTTGGAATTCACAACCTTAGGTAAAAATTCAAAAGAAGTTCGCAACACTGCCTTATCCTGATGAAAAAATCAGAAAAGGAGACTCACAAGAAAGAGCAGACAATTCAGAGACTCTTCTGGCAGAAGAGATGGCCAAAAGGAACAAAACTTTCCAAGAAAGTAATTTAATGTCCAATGAATGCATAGGTTCAAACGGAGGAGCTTGAAGAGCCCCCAGAACCAAATTCAAACTCCAAGGAGGAGAAATTGACTTAATGACAGGTTTTATACGAACCAAGGCTTGTACAAAACAATGAATATCAGGAAGATTAGCAATCTTTCTGTGAAAAAGAACAGAAAGAGCAGAGATTTGACCTTTCAAGGAACTTGCGGACAAACCTTTATCTAAACCATCCTGAAGAAACTGTAAAATTCTCGGAATTCTAAAAGAATGCCAGGAAAAATGATGAGAAAGACACCAAGAAATATAAGTCTTCCAGACTCTATAATATATCTCTCTAGATACAGATTTACGAGCCTGTAACATAGTATTAATCACAGAGTCAGAGAAACCTCTTTGACCAAGAATCAAGCGTTCAATCTCCATACCTTTAAATTTAAGGATTTGAGAACCTGATGGGAAAAAAAGGACCTTGCGACAGAAGGTCTGGTCTTAACGGAAGAGTCCACGGTTGGCAAGAGGCCATCCGGACAAGATCCGCATACCAAAACCTGTGAGGCCATGCTGGAGCCACCAGCAGAACAAACGAGCATTCCTTCAGAATCTTGGAGATTACTCTTGGAAGAAGAACTAGAGGCGGAAAGATATAGGCAGGATGATACTTCCAAGGAAGTGATAATGCATCCACTGCCTCCGCCTGAGGATCCCGGGATCTGGACAGATACCTGGGAAGTTTCTTGTTTAGATGAGAAGCCATCAGATCTATTTCTGGAAGTTCCCACATTTGAACAATCTGAAGAAATACCTCTGGGTGAAGAGACCATTCGCCCGGATGCAACGTTTGGCGACTGAGATAATCCGCTTCCCAATTGTCTATTCCTGGAATATGAACCGCAGAGATTAGACAGGAGCTGGATTCTGCCCAAACCAGAATTCGAGATACTTCTTTCATAGCCAGAGGACTGTGAGTCCCTCCTTGATGATTGATGTATGCCACAGTTGTGACATTGTCTGTCTGAAAACAAATGAACGATTCTCTCTTCAGAAGAGGCCAAGACTGAAGAGCTCTGAAAATTGCACGGAGTTCCAAAATATTGATCGGTAATCTCACCTCCTGAGATTCCCAAACCCCTTGTGCTGTCAGAGACCCCCACACAGCTCCCCAACCTGTAAGACTTGCATCTGTTGAAATTACAGTCCAGGTCGGAAGAACAAAAGAAGCCCCCTGAACTAAACGATGGTGATCTGTCCACCACATCAGAGAGTGTCGTACAATCGGTTTTAAAGATATTAATTGAGGTATCTTTGTGTAATCCCTGCACCATTGATTCAGCATACAGAGCTGAAGAGGTCGCATGTGAAAACGAGCAAAGGGGATCGCGTCCGATGCAGCAGTCATAAGACCTAGAATTTCCATGCATAAGGCTACCGAAGGGAATGATTGTGACTGAAGGTTTCGACAAGCTGAAATCAATTTTAGACTGTCTCTTGTCTGTCAAAGACAGAGTCATGGACACTGAATCTATCTGGAAACCCAAAAAGGTTACCCTTGTCTGAGGAATCAATTAACTTTTTAGTGAATTGATCCTCCAACCATGATTTTGAAGAAACAACATAAGTCGATTCGTATGAAATTCTGCTAAATTTGAAGACTGAGCAAGTACCAAGATATCGTCCAAATAAGGAAATACCACAATACCCTGTTCTCTGATTACAGATAGAAGGGCACCGAGAACCTTTGTAAAAATTCTTGGAGCTGTTGCTAGGCCAAACGGCAGAGCCACAAACTGGTAATGCTTGTCTAGGAAAGAGAATCTCAGAAACTGATAGTGAGCTGGATAAATCGGAATATGCAGATATGCATCCTGTAAATCTATTGTGGACATATAATGCCCTTGCTGAACAAAAGGCAGAATAGTCCTTACAGTTACCATTTTGAATGTTGGTATCCTTACATAACGATTCAATATTTTTAGATCCAGAACTGGTCTGAAGGAATTCTCCTTCTTTGGTACAATGAAGAGATTCGAATAAAACCCCAGCCCCTGTTCCAGAACTGGAACTGGCATAATTACTCCAGCCAACTCTAGATCTGAAACACATTTCAGAAATGCTTGAGCTTTCGCTGGGTTTACTGGGACACGGGAAAGAAAGAATCTCTTTGCAGGAGGTCTTATCTTGAAACCAATTCTGTACCCTTCTGAAATAATGTTCTGAATCCAAAGATTGTGAACGGAATTGATCCAAATTTCTTTGAAAAAACGTAATCTGCCCCCTACCAGCTGAGCTGGAATGAGGGCCACACCTTCATGTGGACTTAGAAGCTGGCTTTGCTTTTCTAGAAGGCTTGGATTTATTCCAGACTGGAGATGGTTTCCAAACTGAAACTGTTCCTGAGGATGAAGGATCAGGCTTTTGTTCTTTGTTGAAACGAAAGGAACGAAAACGATTATTAGCCCTGTTTTTACCCTTAGATTTTTTATCCTGTGGTAAAAAAGTTCCTTTCCCACCAGTAACAGTTGAGATAATAGAATCCAACTGAGAACCAAATAATTTATTACCCTGGAAAGAAAGGGAAAGTAGAGTCGATTTAGAAGACATATCAGCATTCCAAGTTTTAAGCCATAAAGCTCTTCTAGCTAAAATAGCTAGAGACATAAACCTGACATCAACTCTGATAATATCAAAAATGGCATCACAGATAAAATTATTAGCATGTTGAAGAAGAATAATAATGTTATGAGAATCATGATCTGTTACTTGTTGCGCTAAAGTTTCGAACCAAAAAGTTGAAGCTGCAGCAACATCCGCCAAAGATATAGCAGGTCTAAGAAGATTACCTGAACACAAATAAGCTTTTCTTAGAAAGGATTCAATTTTCCTATCTAAAGGATCCTTAAAGGAAGTACCATCTGCCGTAGGAATAGTAGTAAGTTTAGCAAGGGTAGAGATAGCCCCATCAACTTTAGGGCTTTTGTCCCAAAACTCTAATCTGTCAGACGGCACAGGATATAATTGCTTAAAACGTTTAGAAGGAGTAAATGAATTACCCAATTTATTCCATTCCCTGGAAATTACTTCAGAAATAGCACCAGGAACAGGAAAAACTTCTGGAATAACTACAGGAGATTTAAAGACATTGTCTAAATGTTTAGATTTAGTATCAAGAGGACCAGAATCCTCAATTTCTAATGCAATTAGGACTTCTTTAAGTAAAGAACAAATAAATTCCATTTTAAATAAATATGAAGATTTATCAGCATCAACCTCTGAAACAGAATCCTCTGAACCAGAAGAATCATTAGAATCAGAATGATGATGTTCATTTAAAAATTCATCTGGATAAAGAGAAGTTTTAAAAGACTTTTTATGTTTACTAGAAGGAGGAATAACAGACATAGCCTTCTTAATAGATTCAGAAACAAAATCTCTTATGTTATCAGGAACACTCTGAACATTAGATGTTGATGGAACTGCAACAGATAATGGTATTTTACTAAAGGAAATATTTTCTGCATTAACAAGTTTGTCATGACATTTAATACAAACAACAGCTGGAGGAACAGCTACCAAAAGTTTACAGCAGATACACTTAGCTTTGGTAGTTCCAGCACCAGGCAGCGATTTTCCTGAAGTATCTTCTGACTCAGATGCAACATGAGACATCTTGCAATATGTAAGAGAAAAAACAACATATAAAGCAAAATTGATCAAATTCCTTAAATGACAGTTTCAGGAATGGGAAAAAATGCCAAAGAACAAGCTTCTAGCAACCAGAAGCAATGAAAAATGAGACTTAAATAATGTGGAGACAAATGCGACGCCCATATTTTTTTAGCGCCAAATAAGACGCCCACATTATTTGGCGCCTAAATGCTTTTGGCGCCAAAAAATGACGCCACATCCGGAACGCCGACATTTTTGGCGCAAAAGAACGTCAAAAAATGACGCAACTTCCGGCGACACGTATGACGCCAGAAACAGAAAAGATTTTTTGCGCCAAAAAAGTCTGCGCCAAGAATGACGCAATAAAATGAAGCATTTTCAGCCCCCGTGAGCCTAACAGCCCACAGGGAAAAAGTCAAATTTTTTAAGGTAAGAAAAAATGATTGATTTAAATGCATTATCCCAAATATGAAACTGACTGTCTGAAAATAAGGAATGTTGAACATCCTGAGTCAAGGCAAATAAATGTTTGAATACATATATTTAGAACTTTATAAAAAAAGCGCCCAACCATAGCTTAGAGTGTCACAGAAAATAAGACTTACTTACCCCAGGACACTCGTCTACATGTTGTAGAAAGCCAAACCAGTACTGAAACGAAAATCAGCAGAGGTAATGGTATATATATATAAGAGTATATCGTCGATCTGAAAAGGGAGGTAAGAGATGAATCTCTACGACCGATAACAGAGAACCTATGAAATAGACCCCGTAGAAGGAGATCATTGCATTCAAATAGGCAATACTCTCCTCACATCCCTCTGACATTCACTGCACGCTGAGAGGAAAACTGGGCTCCAACCTGTTGCGGAGTGCATATCAACGTAGAATCTAGCACAAACTTACTTCACCACCTCCATAGGAGGCAAAGTTTGTAAAACTGATTTGTGGGTGTGGTGAGGGGTGTATTCATAGGCATTTTAAGGTTTGGGAAACTTTGCCCCTCCTGGTAGGAATGTATATCCCATACGTCACTAGCTCATGGACTCTTGCTAATTACATGAAAGAAAAAGCTGCACAAATTCTGCAAAACAGTGTAAAAAAGCAGTAAACATAACATTTTTACAGTAGTATCATATAGCCTTAGTAACTTTGCACAGCTATGCAAATAAACAATTAACCCCTTAATGGCAAAACCGGATTGAAAAAACATCAAAACCAGTAAAAAAGACTTTCAGCACTTTGCCACAGTTCTGCTGTGGCTCCTACCTACCCTTTAGAACAATTTGTGGGGGAAAAAACGTATTTTACAGCACTCAAACACGGCAGGAACCTCTGGAGAAGTAGTTAGAAGTCTCAGAGGAAAAGAATCTGCACAACTGAGGCACGAAAATAGCCCCCCCCCCACCTCACTCAATGTTTTGAGGCCTAACAGACAAACACTAGAGTGTCTCTAAATTAACCATGTGGGTTAGAAAACTCAAAAACAAGCCACAATGACCCCTTTAGTCCCTTCAAAAAAAAACGTTATAATTGCATTATTCACTGAATAAACAAAAACGTTTTTACCAAACAGTGTCACCAGTAACTAATGAGCCCTTCATGCAAGCTGAAATTCCTATCCAAGTGTCTGAAAACAGCTTACCCTTCCCTCATGGGGATATTGCCAGCCTTTTCTAGAAATAACAGTCTGTCTAGAAAAAAATAGACTAAACATACCTTAATGCAGTTTAGCCTGCAAACTTTTCCCCCAACTGAAGTTTTCCTGTACTCTTCAGCCCTTGTGAGAACAGCAGTGGATCTTAGTTACAAAATGCTAAGATCATCATCCTCCTTGCAGAAATCTTCATCCCTTTTCTGCCAGAGAGTAAATAGTACACACCGGTACCATTTAAAAATAAACTTTTGCTTGAGAAAATAAAAAACAAAATTTATGCTTACCTGATAAATTTATTTCTCTTGTGGTATATCCAGTCCACGGGTTCATCCATTACTTGTGGGATATTCTCCTTCCCAACAGGAAGCTGCAAGAGGACAACCACAACAGAGCTGTCTGTATAGCTCCTCCCCTAACTGCCACTTTCAGTCATTCGACCGAAGAAAAGCAAGAAAAAATGAGAAACTATAGGGTGCAGTGGTGACTGTAGTTAAAAAATAAAAAACACCTGCCTAAAAAATTACAGGGCGGGCCGTGGACTGTATACACCACAAGAGAAATAAATTTATCAGGTAAGCATACATTTTGTTTTCTCTTGTAAAGGTGTATCCAGTCCACGGGTTCATCCATTACTTGTGGGATACCAATACCAAAGCTTTAGGACATGGATGAAGGGAGGGACAAGGCAGGAACTTAAACGGAAGGCACCACTGCCTGTAAGACCTTTCTCCCAAAAATAGCCTCCGAAGAAGCAAAAGTATCGAATTTGTAGAGTTTAGAAAAAGGTATGAAGCGAAGACCAAGTCGCCGCCTTACAAATCTGTTCAACAGAGGCCTCATTTTTAAAAGCCCATGTGGAAGCTACCGCTCTAGTGGAATGAGCTGTAATTCTTTCAGGAGGCTGCTGGCCAGCAGTCTCATAAGCTAGGCGTATTATACTTCTTAGCCAAAAAGATAGAGAAGTTGCCGAAGCCTTTTGGCCTCTCCTCTGTCCAGAGTAGACAACAAACAAAGCAGATGTTTGACGAAAATCCTTTGTAGCTTGTAAATAAAACTTTAAAAGCATGAACCACATCAAGATTGTGTAAAAGACATTCCTTCTTTGAGGAAGGATTAAGACATAATGAAGGAACAACAATCTCCGTATTGATGTTCTTATTAGATACTACCTTAGGAAGAAACCCAGGTTTGGTACGCAAAACTACCTTATCTGCATGGAAAATCAGATAAGGGGAATCACACTATAAAGCAGATAACTCCGAAACTCTTCGAGCCGAGGAGATAGCTACTAGAAACAGAACTTTCCAAGATAAGAGTTTAATATCTATGTAATGCAGAGGTTCAAACGGAACCCCTTGAAGAACCTTAAGAACTAAATTTAAACTCCATGGCGTAGCAACAGGTTTAAACACAGGCTTAATTCTAACTAAAGCCTGACAAAACGCCTGAACGTCTGGACCCTCAGCCAGACGTTTGTGCAAAAGAATAGACAGAGCAGAGATCTGTCCCTTTAAGGAACCAGCAGACAATCCTTTCTCCAATCCCTCCTGAAGAAAAGATAATATTCTAGGAATCCTGACTTTACTCCATGAGTAACCCTTGGATTCACACCAATGAAGATATTTACACCATATCTTATGATAGATTTTCCTGGTGACAGGCTTTCGAGCCTGAATTAAGGTATCAATGACCGACTCGGAAAAAACACGCTTTGATAGAATCAAGCGTTCAATCTACAAGCAGTCAGACGCAGAGAAATTAGATTTGGATGTTTGAAAGGACCTTGAAGTAGAAGGTCCTGTCTCAGCGGCAGAGTCCATGGTGGAAAGGATGACATGTCCACCAGATCTGCATACCAAGTCCTGCGTGGCCACGAAGGAGCTATCAAAATCACCGAAGCTCTCTCCTGCTTGATCTTGGCAATCAGACGAGGGAGCAGAGGAAACGGTGGTAACACATAAGCCAGGCTGAAGGACCGGGGCACTGCTAGAGCATCTATCAGCGCTGCCTTGGGATCCCTGGACCCGTAACAAGGAAGCTTGGCGTTCTGACGAGACGCCATGAGATCCAGTACTGGTTTGCCCCATAGATGAATCCACTTGGCAAATACCTCCGGATGGAGATCCCACTCCCCCAGATGAAAAGTCTGCCGACTTAAAAAATCCGCCTCCCAGTTCTCTACTCCTGGGATATGGATAGCTGAGATATGGCAAGAGTGAACCTCTGCCCATAGAATTATCTTTGAAACCTCCAACATCGCCAGGGGGCTCTTTGTACCCCCCTGATGGTTGATATAGGCTACAGTCGTGATGTTGTCCGACTGAAATCTGATGAACCTGACCGCAGCTAGCTGAGGCCAAGCCTGAAGAGCATTGAATATCGCTCTTAGTTCCAGAATGTTTATCGGAAGGAGGGCTTCCTCCTGAGTCCACGAACCCTGAGCCTTCAGGAAGTTCCAGACTGCGCCCCAGCCCAGAAGACTGGCATCTGTCGTCACTATAGTCCATTCTGGCCTGCAGAAGCTCATTCCCCTGGACAGATGGACCCAAGATAGTCACCAGAGAAGAGAATCTCTGGTCTCTTGATCCAGATTTAGCAGAGAGGACAAATCTGTGTAATCCCCATTCCACTGACTGAGCATGCAAAGTTGCAGTGGTCTGAGATGTAGGCGAGCAAACAGAACTATGTCCATTGCCGCTACCATTAAGCCGATTACTTCCATACTCTGAGCCACTGACGGCTGAGAAGTGGAATAATGAGCCCGGCAGGAAGTTAGAAGCTTTGACAACCTGACCTGTCAGAAAAATCTTCATTTCTACTGAATCTAACAGAGTTCCTAGGAAGGAAACTCTTGTGAGAGGGGAGAGAGAACTCTTTTCTTCGTTCACCTTCCACCCGTGAGACCTCAGAAAGGCAAGAACAATGTCCGTATGGGACTTGGCGATTTGAAAAGTCGACACCTGTATCAGAATGTCATCTAGGTAAGGGGCCACCGCTATTCCCCGTGGCCTTAGAACCGCCAGTAGGGACCCTAGAACATTCGTAAAGATTCTTTGTGTCGTGGCTAACCCAAAGGGAAGAGCCACAAACTGGTAATGCCTGTCCAGGAAGGCAAACCTGAGTAACCGATGATGATCTCTGTGTATCAGAATGTGGTGATAAGCATCCTTTAAGTCCACAGTAGTCATATATTGACCCTCCTGGATCAAAGGTAGGATGGTTCGAATAGTCTCCATCTTGAAGGATGGGACCCTAAGAAATTTGTTTAGGATCTTGAGATCAAAGATTGGTCTGAAAGTTCCCTCTTTTTTGGGAATTATAAACAGATTTGAATAGAATCTTTGCCCCTGTTCCTCCCTTGGAACTGGGTGGATCACTCCCATGACCAGAAGGTCTTGAACACAACGTAAGAATGCCTCTCTCTTCATCTGGTTTGCAGATAATTGTGAGAGATGAAATCTCACTTTTGGAGATGAGGCTTTGAAATACAGAAGATATCCCTGGGAAACAATCTCCAGAGCCCAGGGATCCTGGACGTTTCCTGCCCAAGCCTGGGCGAAGAGAGAAAGTCTGCCCCCAGCTAGATCCGGTCCCGGATCGGGGGCTACTCCTTCATGCTGTCTTAGAGGCAGCAGCAGGTTTTTTGGCCTGCTTTACCTTGCTCCAAGCCTGGTTAGGTCTCCAGACTGGCTTGGACTGGGCGGAATTTCCTTCTTGTTTTGTAGTAGAGGAAGTTGAAGCTGCACCACTCTTGAAGTTCCGAAAGGAACTAACATTAGTCTGTTTGGTCCTTAATTTGTTGGACCTATCCTGGGGAAGGGCGTGGCCCTTCCCTCCAGTAATATCAGAAATGATCTCCTTCAGTCCAGGCCTGAATAGGGTCTGCCCCTTGAAGGGAATGTTGAGAAGTTTAGACTTTGAAGTAACGTCAGCTGACCAGGATTTAAGCTATAGCGTCCTACACGCCTGAATGGCAAAATCTGAATTCTTAGCCGTTAGCTGGGTTAAATGAAAAACGGCGTCAGAAATAAAGGAATTGGCTAACTTAAGAGCTTTAAGCCTGTCTAGGATATCATCCAACGGGGTCTCCACCCGTTAAGAGACTCGAACCAAAAAGCCGCTGCAGCAGTGACTGGGGCAATGCATGCAAGAGGCTGGAGAATAAAACCTTGTTGTATAAAGATTTTCTTAAGGAAACCCTCTAATTTTTTATCCATTGGATCTAGGAAAGCACAACTGTCCTCGACGGGGATAGTTGTACGCTTAGCTAGGGTAGATACTGCTCCCTCCACCTTAGGGACCGTCTGCCACGAGTCCTGTGTAGCGGCATCTATGGGAAACATCCTTTTAAACGCAGGAGGGGGAGAGAACGGTACACCTGGTCTATCCCATTCCTTCGTAATAATTTCTGAAAACCTCTTAGGGATTGGAAAAACATCAGTGTAAACAGGCACTGCAAAGTATCTGTCCATTTTACACAATTTCTCTGGGACTACAATGGTGTCACAGTCGTCCAGAGTTGCTAAAACCTCCTTGAGCAACAAGCGGAGGTGTTAAAGCTTAAATTTAAATGCTGTCATTTCAGAGTCAGACTGGAGTAACGTCTTCCCTGAATCAGAAATGTCACCCACAGATAGAAGCTCTCCTGCTTCCGCTTCTGTACATTGTGAGGGTATACCAGACATAGCTACTAAAGCGTCAGAAAGCTCTGTATTTGTTCTAGCCCCAGAGCTGTCTCGCTTTCCTTGTAACCCTGGCAGTTTGGACAATACCTCTGTGAGGGTATGATTCATAACTGCCGCCATGCCTTGTAAGGTAAACACATTGGACGCGCCAGATGTACTTGGCGTCACTTGCGCGGGAGATATAGGTTCTGACACATTGGGAGAGCTAGGTGGTTTAACCTCCCTTTTGTCAGTCTGAGAAACCTCTGGTGATAAATCCTTAAAACCCATAATATGGTCTTTATAACTTATAGAAAGGTCAGTGTATTTGGCACACATTCTAAGAGGGGGTTCCACAATGGCTTCTAAACATAATGAACAAGGAGTTCCCTCTATGTCAGACATGTTTAACAGACTAGTAATGAGACCAGCAAGCTTGGAAAACACTTTAATAAATGTGAAAAAGCAATTAAATAAAAACGGTACTGTGCCTTTAAGAGAAAAAAAACTACCTCATAAACTGCAAAACAGTGATAAAAAGTAGTAAACTCTACGAATTTTTTACAGTGTGTATAAGAGACTAAAGCAGCATTGCACACACTTGCAAATGGATGATTAACCCCTTAGGCCCCAAAACGGATTAGAAAAACTGTTAAAAAACAGTCAAACACACTGCCACAGCTCTGCTGTGGCCCTACCTGCCCTTAAACACAATTCTTTGCAGGAAAAACACCCTCTATAGTGGTCCTAGATGCCAGAGGACTCCTTTAGGGAAGCTGTATGTCTCAGTCTGAAGATTAACTGCGCATAAATAGGCCCCTCCCACCATGCACTGAAAGTCAGGGGGCCTTTTTTAGGAGTAATCTAACAAGCCATGTGGAAAACTAGGCCCCAAAATAAAGATTTATCAGCCTCAGAGAATAAAACATCCAGGCAGAATTCTTCTTCCAATTTCTGCCTGACAGTAAAAACAGTACAACGCCGGTACCATTTAAAAATAAACATTTGATTGAAAGTAAAAAACTACACTAATTCACCACATCTCTCTTGATACTTCCTTTCTTGTTGAGAGCTGCAAGAGAATGACTAGGATTGGCAGTTAGGGGAGGAGCTATATAGACAGCTCTGCTGTGGGTGTCCTCTTGCAGCTTCCTGTTGGGAAAGAGAATATCCCACAAGTAATGGATGAACCCGTGGACTGGATACACCTTTACAAGAGAAACCTAACATTTTTGTCACCACACTCCTCTTTGCCCTTCCTAGCAGTTAAGCAGGCAGAGAATGACTGGGGGGTGGAGCTAAGGGGGGGGGGGCTATATAGGCAGCTCTGCTGTGGGTGCTTTCTCTCTGCCACTTCCTGTAGGGGAGGAGAATATCCCATAAGTAAGGATGAATCCGTGGACTCGATACATCTTACAAGAGAAAAAGGTTTAGGCTTCTCCCCTACAACAGACTAATTTGTTTAATACAATTGTGGACATTAATAATTTATGGAGGAAAATAGTTTTGAAAAAACATTTCTTTGACCAAGATAAATACTTGGAGGATAAAGGAGACAAACAAAATGTGGAAAGCACAAATAATTTGAATCCAATAAAAGATGGTTTAATGTTTGAAGATAAATGTGCAGGACAGTCCCTTCAAGAATTACAACTAGAATCAGGTAAAGAGATAGAGGAGATAGAAGTCCATAGAAAGGTAAACAGTGCATTAAAAAAATAAAAGTAATTTCTACCCAGTACATAGAGACAATCATACACATTTTTCAGGATAAGATAAATAATGACCGTATTATCTTTAATGAAAGCTTGAAAAAAGGAGGAAACAGATATTTTAAAGATAATCTGACAAGAAAAGAGAAAGAAGCCTTAGTAAAACTGATGTCCAATAAAGAAATAGCAATAACTCAGGCCAACAAGGGAGGTTCAATAGTACAAAATAAACTAGACTATTATGCAGAAGGCAGTTAAGTGACACCGGTGCATACAAGAGATTACAATATGATCCCACATAATTAATAAAAAAGGAATTAACTATCTATTGGATGAGGGTAGACATTTAGGGATTCTAGATGAAGAAATAAGTGATTATTTAATACAGGAGAACCCTATAGTAACCAACTTCAGACTTGTACCAAAACCAGAATTTATGCTTACCTGATAAATTACTTTCTCTTACGGTGTATCCAGTCCACGGATTCATCCTTACTTGTGGGATATACTCATTCCCTACAGGAAGTGCAAAGAGAGCAAACAGCAGAGCTGTCCATATAGCTCCCCCTCAGGCTCCGCCCCCCAGTCATTATACCGACGGTTAGGAGAAAAAGGAGAAACCATAGGGTGCAGTGGTGACTGTAGTTTTATAAAAATAAATTTGAACCTGACTAAATTGCCAGGGCGGGCCGTGGACTGGATACACCGTAAGAGAAAACAGAATTTATGTTTACCTGATAAATTACTTTCTCCAACGGTGTGTCCGGTCCACGGCGTCATCCTTACTTGTGGGATATTCTCTTCCCCAACAGGAAATGGCAAAGAGCCCAGCAAAGCTGGTCACATGATCCCTCCTAGGCTCCGCCTACCCCAGTCATTCGACCGACGTTAAGGAGGAATATTTGCATAGGAGAAACCATATGATACCGTGGTGACTGTAGTTAAAGAAAATAAATTATCAGACCTGATTAAAAAACCAGGGCGGGCCGTGGACCGGACACACCGTTGGAGAAAGTAATTTATCAGGTAAACATAAATTCTGTTTTCTCCAACATAGGTGTGTCCGGTCCACGGCGTCATCCTTACTTGTGGGAACCAATACCAAAGCTTTAGGACACGGATGAAGGGAGGGAGCAAATCAGGTCACCTAAATGGAAGGCACCACGGCTTGCAAAACCTTTCTCCCAAAAATAGCCTCAGAAGAAGCAAAAGTATCAAACTTGTAAAATTTGGTAAAAGTGTGCAGTGAAGACCAAGTCGCTGCCCTACATATCTGATCAACAGAAGCCTCGTTCTTGAAGGCCCATGTGGAAGCCACAGCCCTAGTGGAATGAGCTGTGATTCTTTCAGGAGGCTGCCGTCCGGCAGTCTCGTAAGCCAATCTGATGATGCTTTTAATCCAAAAAGAGAGAGAGGTAGAAGTTGCTTTTTGACCTCTCCTTTTACCAGAATAAACAACAAACAAGGAAGATGTTTGTCTAAAATCCTTTGTAGCATCTAAATAGAATTTTAGAGCGCGAACAACATCCAAATTGTGCAACAACCGTTCCTTCTTTGAAACTGGTTTCGGACACAAAGAAGGCACGACTATCTCCTGGTTAATGTTTTTGTTAGAAACAACTTTTGGAAGAAAACCAGGTTTAGTACGTAAAACCACCTTATCTGCATGGAACACCAGATAAGGAGGAGAACACTGCAAAGCAGATAATTCTGAAACTCTTCTAGCAGAAGAAATTGCAACCAAAAACAAAACTTTCCAAGATAATAACTTAATATCAACGGAATGTAAGGGTTCAAACGGAACCCCCTGAAGAACTGAAAGAACTAAGTTGAGACTCCAAGGAGGAGTCAAAGGTTTGTAAACAGGCTTGATTCTAACCAGAGCCTGAACAAAGGCTTGAACATCTGGCACAGCTGCCAGTTTTTTGTGAAGTAACACAGACAAGGCAGAAATCTGTCCCTTCAAGGAACTTGCAGATAATCCTTTCTCCAATCCTTCTTGAAGAAAGGATAGAATCTTAGGAATCTTTACCTTGTCCCAAGGGAATCCTTTAGATTCACACCAACAGATATATTTTTTCCATATTTTGTGGTAAATTTTTCTAGTTACAGGCTTTCTGGCCTGAACAAGAGTATCAATAACAGAATCTGAGAACCCTCGTTTTGATAAGATCAAGCGTTCAATCTCCAAGCAGTCAGCTGGAGTGAGACCAGATTCGGATGTTCGAACGGACCTTGAACAAGAAGGTCTCGTCTCAAAGGTAGCTTCCATTGTGGAGCCGATGACATATTCACCAGATCTGCATACCAAGTCCTGCGTGGCCACGCAGGAGCTATCAAGATCACCGACGCCCTCTCCTGATTGATCCTGGCTACCAGCCTGGGGATGAGAGGAAACGGCGGGAATACATAAGCTAGTTTGAAGGTCCAAGGTGCTACTAGTGCATCTACTAGAGTCGCCTTGGGATCCCTGGATCTGGACCCGTAGCAAGGAACCTTGAAGTTCTGCCGAGAGGCCATCAGATCCATGTCTGGAATGCCCCACAGTTGAGTAATTTGGGCAAAGATTTCCGGATGGAGTTCCCACTCCCCCGGATGTAATGTCTGACGACTCAGAAAATCCGCTTCCCAATTTTCCACTCCTGGGATGTGGATTGCAGACAGGTGGCAGGAGTGAGTCTCCGCCCATTGAATGATTTTGGTCACTTCTTCCATCGCCAGGGAACTCCTTGTTCCCCCCTGATGGTTGATGTACGCAACAGTCGTCATGTTGTCTGATTGAAACCGTATGAACTTGGCCTTTGCTAGCTGAGGCCAAGCCTTGAGAGCATTGAATATCGCTCTCAGTTCCAGAATATTTATCGGTAAAAGAGATTCTTCCCGAGACCAAAGACCCTGAGCTTTCAGGGATCCCCAGACCGCGCCCCAGCCCATCAGACTGGCGTCGGTCGTGACAATGACCCACTCTGGTCTGCGGAAGGTCATCCCTTGTGACAGGTTGTCCAGGGACAGCCACCAACGGAGTGAGTCTCTGGTCCTCTGATTTACTTGTATCTTCGGAGACAAGTCTGTATAGTCCCCATTCCACTGACTGAGCATGCACAGTTGTAATGGTCTTAGATGAATGCGCGCAAAAGGAACTATGTCCATTGCCGCTACCATCAAACCTATTACTTCCATGCACTGCGCTATGGAAGGAAGAGGAACGGAATGAAGTGTTTGACAAGAGTTTAGAAGTTTTGTTTTTCTGGCCTCTGTCAGAAAAATCCTCATTTCTAAGGAGTCTATTATTGTTCCCAAGAAGGGAACCCTTGTCGACGGAGATAGAGAACTCTTTTCCACGTTCACTTTCCACCCGTGAGATCTGAGAAAGGCCAGGACAATGTCCGTGTGGGCCTTTGCTTGTGGAAGGGACGACGCTTGAATCAGAATGTCGTCCAAGTAAGGTACTACTGCAATGCCCCTTGGTCTTAGCACCGCTAGAAGGGACCCTAGTACCTTTGTGAAAATTCTTGGAGCAGTGGCTAATCCGAACGGAAGTGCCACAAACTGGTAATGCTTGTCCAGGAATGCGAACCTTAGGAACCGATGATGTTCCTTGTGGATAGGAATATGTAGATACGCATCCTTTAAATCCACCGTGGTCATGAATTGACCTTCCTGGATGGAAGGAAGAATTGTTCGAATGGTTTCCATTTTGAACGATGGAACCTTGAGAAACTTGTTTAGGATCTTGAGATCTAAGATTGGTCTGAATGTTCCCTCTTTTTTGGGAACTATGAACAGATTGGAGTAGAACCCCATCCCTTGTTCTCCTAATGGAACAGGATGAATCACTCCCATTTTTAACAGGTCTTCTACACAATGTAAGAATGCCTGTCTTTTTATGTGGTCTGAAGACAATTGAGACCTGTGGAACCTCCCCCTTGGGGGAAGCCCCTTGAATTCCAGAAGATAACCTTGGGAGACTATTTCTAGCGCCCAAGGATCCAGAACATCTCTTGCCCAAGCCTGAGCGAAGAGAGAGAGTCTGCCCCCCACCAGATCCGGTCCCGGATCGGGGGCCAACATCTCATGCTGTCTTGGTAGCAGTGGCAGGTTTCTTGGCCTGCTTTCCTTTGTTCCAGCCTTGCATTGGCCTCCAGGCTGGCTTGGCTTGAGAAGTATTACCCTCTTGCTTAGAGGACGTAGCACTTGGGGCTGGTCCGTTTCTGCGAAAGGGACGAAAATTAGGTTTATTTTTGGTCTTGAAAGACCTATCCTGAGGAAGGGCGTGGCCCTTGCCCCCAGTGATGATAGAAATAATCTCTTTCAAGTCAGGGCCAAACAGCGTTTTCCCCTTGAAAGGAATGTTAAGCAATTTGTTCTTGGAAGACGCATCCGCTGACCAAGATTTTAGCCAAAGCGCTCTGCGCGCCACAATAGCAAAACCAGAATTTTTCGCCGCTAACCTAGCCAATTGCAAAGTGGCGTCTAGGGTGAAAGAATTAGCCTATTTGAGAGCATGAATTCTGTCCATAATCTCCTCATAAGAAGAATTATTATTGAGCGCCTTTTCTAGTTCATCGAACCAGAAACACGCTGCTGTAGTGACAGGAACAATGCATGAAATTGGTTGTAGAAGGTAACCTTGCTGAACAAACATCTTTTTAAGCAAACCCTCTAATTTTTTATCCATAGGATCTTTGAAAGCACAACTATCTTCTATGGGTATAGTGGTGAGTTTGTTTAGAGTAGAAACCGCCCCCTCGACCTTGGGGACTGTCTGCCATAAGTCCTTTCTGGGGTCGACCATAGGAAACAATTTCTTAAATATGGGGGGAGGGACGAAAGGTATACCGGGCCTTTCCCATTCTTTATTTACAATGTCCGCCACCCGCTTGGGTATAGGAAAAGCTTCGGGGGGCCCCGGGACCTCTAAGAACTTGTCCATTTTACATAATTTCTCTGGAATGACCAAATTCTCACAATCATCCAGAGTAGATAACACCTCCTTAAGCAGAGCGCGGAGATGTTCCAATTTAAATTTATATGTAATCACATCAGGTTCTGCTTGTTGAGAAATTTTCCCTGAATCTGAAATTTCTCCCTCAGACAAAACCTCCCTGGCCCCCTCAGACTGGTGTAGGGGCACTTCAGAACCAATATCATCAGCGTCCTCATGCTCTTCAGTATTTTCTAAAACAGAGCAGTCGCGCTTTCGCTGATAAGTGGGCATTTTGGCTAAAATGTTTTTGATAGAATTATCCATTACAGCCGTTAATTGTTGCATAGTAAGGAGTATTGGCGCACTAGATGTACTAGGGGCCTCCTGTGTGGGCAAGACTGGTGTAGACGAAGGAGGGGATGATGCAGTACCATGCTTACTCCCCTCACTTGAGGAATCATCTTGGGCATCATTTTCTCTAAATTTTGTGTCACATAAATCACATCTATTTAAATGAGAAGGAACCTTGGCTTCCCCACATACAGAACACAGTCTATCTGGTAGTTCAGACATGTTAAACAGGCATAAACTTGATAACAAAGTACAAAAAACGTTTTAAAATAAACCGTTACTGTCACTTTAAATTTTAAACTGAACACACTTTATTACTGCAAATGTGAAAAAGTATGAAGGAATTGTTCAAAATTCACCAAAATTTCACCACAGTGTCTTAAAGCCTTAAAAGTATTGCACACCAAATTTGGAAGCTTTAACCCTTAAAATAACGGAACCGGAGCCGTTTTTATATTTAACCCCTTTACAGTCCCTGGTATCTGCTTTGCTGAGACCCAACCAAGCCCAAAGGGGAATACGATACCAAATGACGCCTTCAGAAAGTCTTTTCTATGTATCAGAGCTCCTCACACATGCATCTGCATGTCATGCTTCCCAAAAACAAGTGCGCAATAGAGGCGCGAAAATGAGACTCTGCCTATGATTAGGGAAAGCCCCTAGAGAATAAGGTGTCCAATACAGTGCCTGCCGGTTATTTTACATAATTCCCAAGATTAAAATAATTCCTCAAGGCTATGGAGTATAAAATATGCTTATATATAAATCGTTTTAGCCCAGAAAATGTCTACAGTCTTAAAAGCCCTTGTGAAGCCCTTTTTTTCTTTATGTAATAAAAATGGCTTACCGGATCCCATAGGGAAAATGACAGCTTCCAGCATTACATCGTCTTGTTAGAATGTGTCATACCTCAAGCAGCAAAAGTCTGCTCACTGTTTCCCCCAACTGAAGTTAATTCCTCTCAACAGTCCTGTGTGGAAACAGCCATCGATTTTAGTAACGGTTGCTAAAATCATTTTCCTCTTACAAACAGAAATCTTCATCTCTTTTCTGTTTCAGAGTAAATAGTACATACCAGCACTATTTTAAAATAACAAACTCTTGATTGAATAATAAAAACTACAGTTAAACACTAAAAAACTCTAAGCCATCTCCGTGGAGATGTTGCCTGTACAACGGCAAAGAGAATGACTGGGGAAGGCGGAGCCTAGGAGGGATCATGTGACCAGCTTTGCTGGGCTCTTTGCCATTTCCTGTTGGGGAAGAGAATATCCCACAAGTAAGGATGACGCCGTGGACCGGACACACCTATGTTGGAGAAATAAAGTTTAATGAAAAACATAAGCAGAAGATTCAAACTGAAACCGCTGCCTGAAGTACTTTTCTACCAAAAACTGCTTCAGAAGAAGAAAATACATCAAAATGGTAGAATTTAGTAAAAGTATGCAAAGAGGACCAAGTTTCTGCTTTGCAAATCTGATCAATCGAAGCTTCATTCCTAAACGCCCAGGAAGTAGAAACTGACCTAGTAGAATGAGCTGTAATCTTTTGAGGCGGAGTTTTACCCGACTCAACATAGGCAAGATGAATTAAAGATTTCAACCAAGATGCCAAAGAAATGGCAGAAGCTTTCTGGCCTTTTCTAGAACCAGAAAAGATAACAAATAAACTAGAAGTCTTTCGGAAAGACTTAGTAGCTTCAACATAATATTTCAAAGCTCTAACAACATCCAAAGAATGTAACGATTTCTCCTTAGAATTCTTAGGATTAGGACATAATGAAGGAACCACAATTTCTCTACTAATGTTGTTGGAATTCACAACTTTAGGTAAAAATTCGAAAGAAGTTCGCAACACTGCCTTATCCTGATGAAAAATCAGAAAAGGAGACTCACAAGAAAGAGCAGATAATTCAGAAACTCTTCTAGCAGAAGAGATGGCCAAAAGAAACAAAACTTTCCAAGAAAGTAATTTAATGTCCAATGAATGCATAGGTTCAAACGGAGGAGCTTGAAGAGCCCCTAGAACCAAATTCAAACTCCAAGGAGGAGAAATTGACTTAATGACAGGTTTTATACGAACCAAAGCTTGTACAAAACAATGAATATCAGGAAGATTAGCAATATTTCTGTGAAAAAGAACAGAAAGAGCAGAGATTTGTCCTTTCAAGGAACTTGCGGACAAACCTTTATCTAAACCATCCTGAAGAAACTGTAAAATTCTTGGAATTCTAAAAGAATGCCAAGAAAAATGATGAGAAAGACACCAAGAAATATAAGTCTTCCAGACTCTATAATATATCTCTCTGGATACAGATTTACGAGCCTGTAACATAGTATTAATCACAGAGTCAGAGAAACCTCTTTGACTAAGAATCAAGCGTTCAATCTCCATACCTTTAAATTTAAGGATTTGAGATCCTGATGGAAAAAAGGACCTTGCGACAGAAGGTCTGGTCGTAGCGGAAGAGTCCACGGATGGCAAGAGGCCACCCGGACAAGATCCGCATACCAAAACCTGTGAGGCCATGCCGGAGCTACCAGCAGAACAAACTAGCATTCCTTCAGAATCTTGGAGATTACTCTTGGAAGAAGAACTAGAGGCGGAAAAATATAGGCAGGATGATACTTCCAAGGAAGTGACAATGCATCCACTGCTTCCGCTTGAGGATCCCTGGATCTGGACAGATACCTGGGAGGTTTCTTGTTTAGATGAGAGGCCATCAGATCTATTTCTGGAAATCCCCACATTTGAACAATCTGAAGAAATACCTCTGGGTGAAGAGACCATTCGCCCGGATGTAACGTTTGGCGACTGAGATAATCCGCTTCCCAAGTGTCTATACCTGGGATATGAACCGCAGAGATTAGACAGGAGCTGGATTCCGCCCAAACCAGAATTCGAGATACTTCTTTCATAGCCAGAGGACTGTGAGTCCCTCCTTGATGATTGATGTATGCCACAGTTATGACATTGTCTGTCTGAAAACAAATGAACGATTCTCTCTTCAGAAGAGGCCAAGACTGAAGAGCTCTGAAAATTGCACGGAGTTCCAAAATATTGATCGTAATCTCACCTCCTGAGATTCCCAAACTCCTTGTGCCGTCAGAGATCCCCACACAGCTCCCCAACCTGTGAGACTTGCATCTGATGAAATTACAGTCCAGGTCGGAAGCACAAAAGAAGCCCCCTGAATTAAACGATGGTGATCTGTCCACCACGTTAGAGAGTGTCGTACAATCGGTTTTAAAGATATTAATTGAGATATCTTTGTGTAATCCCTGCACCATTGATTCAGCATACAGAGCTGAAGAGGTCGCATGTGAAAACGAGCAAAGGGGATCGCGTCTGATGCAGCAGTCATAAGACCTAGAATTTCCATGCATAAGGCTACCGAAGGGAATGATTGTGACTGAAGGTTTCGACAAGCTGAAATCAATTTTAGACGTCTCTTGTCTGTTAAAGACAGAGTCATGGACACTGAATCTATCTGGAAACCCAGAAAAGTTACCCTTGTCTGAGGAATCAATGAACTTTTTGGTAAATTGATCCTCCAACCATGATCTTGAAGAAACAACACAAGTCGATTCGTATGAGATTCTGCTAAATGTAAAGACTGAGCAAGTACCAAGATATCGTCCAAATAAGGAAATACCACAATACCCTGTTCTCTGATTACAGACAGAAGGGCACCGAGAACTTTTGTAAAAATTCTTGGAGCTGTAGCTAGGCCAAACGGCAGAGCCACAAACTGCTAATGCTTGTCCAGAAAAGAGAATCTCAGGAACCGATAATGATCTGGATGAATCGGAATATGCAGATAAGCATCCTGTAAATCTATTGTGGACATATAATGCCCTTGCTGAACAAAAGGCAAGATAGTCCTTACAGTTACCATTTTGAACGTTGGTATCCTTACATAACGATTCAATATTTTTAGATCCAGAACTGGCCTGAAGGAATTCTCCTTCTTTGGTACAATGAAGAGATTTGAATAAAACCCCATCCCCTGTTCCAGAACTGGAACTGGCATAATTACTCCAGCCAACTCTAGATCTGAAACACAATTCAGAAATGCTTGAGCTTTCACTGGATTTACTGGGACACGGGAAAGAAAAAATCTCTTTGCAGGAGGTCTCATCTTGAAACCAATTATGTACCCTTCTGAAACAATGTTCTGAATCCAAAGATTGTGAACAGAATTGATCCAAATTTCTTTGAAAAAACGTAACCTGCCCCCTACCAGCTGAGCTGGAATGAGGGCCGCACCTTCATGTGGACTTAGAAGCAGGCTTTGCCTTTCTAGAAGGCTTGGCTTTATTCCAGACTGGAGATGGTTTCCAAACTGAAACTGCTCCTGCGGATGAAGCATCAGGCTTTTGTTCTTTGTTGAAACGAAAGGAACGAAAACGATTATTAGCCCTGTTTTTACCCTTAGATTTTTTATCCTGTGGTAAAAAAGTTCCTTTCCCACCAGTAACAGTTGAGATAATGGAATCCAACTGAGAACCAAATAATTTGTTACCCTGGAAAGAAATGGAAAGTAGAGTTGATTTAGAAGCCATATCAGCATTCCAAGTTTTAAGCCATAAAGCTCTTCTAGCTAAAATAGCTAGAGACATAAACCTGACATCAACTCTGATAATATCAAAAATGGCATCACAGATAAAATTATTAGCATGCTGAAGAAGAATAATAATATTATGAGAATCATGATCTGTTACTTGTTGCGCTAAAGTCTCCAACCAAAAAGTTGAAGCTGCAGCAACATCAGCCAAAGATATAGCAGGTCTAAGAAGATTACCTGAACACAGATAAGCTTTTCTTAGAAAGGATTCAATTTTCCTATCTAAAGGATCTTTAAACGAAGTACCATCTGACGTAGGAATAGTAGGACGTTTAGCAAGGGTAGAAATAGCCCCATCAACTTTAGGGATTTTGTCCCAAAATTCTAATCTGTCAGACGGCACAGGATATAATTGCTTAAAACGTTTAGAAGGAGTAAATGAATTACCCAATTTATCCCATTCTCTGGAAATTACTTCAGAAATAGCATTAGGAACAGGAAAAACTTCTGGAATAACCACAGGAGATTTAAACACCTTATCTAAACGTTTAGAATTAGTATCAAGAGGACCAGAATCCTCTATTTCTAAAGCAATTAGTACTTCTTTAAGTAAAGAACGAATAAATTCCATTTTGAAAAAATATGAAGATTTATCAGCATCAATCTCTGAGACAGAATCCTCTGAACCAGAAGAGTCATCAGAATCAGAATGATGATGTTCATTTAAAAATTCATCTGTAGAGAGAGAAGTTTTAAAAGATTTTTTATGTTTACTAGGAGGAGAAATAACAGACATAGCCTTCTTGATGGATTCAGAAACAAAATCTCTTATGTTATCAGGAACATTCTGCACCTTAGATGTTGAGGGAACTGCAACAGGCAATGGTACATTACTAAAGGAAATATTATCTGCTTTAACAAGTTTGTCATGACAATTAATACAAACAACAGCCGGAGGAATAGCTACCAAAAGTTTACAGCAGATACACTTAGCTTTGGTAGTTCCAGCACTAGACAGCGATTTTCCTGAAGTATCTTCTGACTCAGATGCAACGTGAGACATCTTGCAATATATAAGAGAAAAAACAACATATAAAGCAAAATTTATCAAATTCCTTAAATGACAGTTTCAGGAATGGGAAAAAATGCCAATAAACAAGCTTCTAGTAACCAGAAGCAAAGAAAAAATGAGACTGAAATAATGTGGAGACAAAAGGGACGCTCATATTTTTTGGCGCCAAATAATACGCCCACATTGTTTGGCGCCTAAATGCTTTTTGGCGCCAAAAATGACGCCACATCCGGAACGCCAACATTTTTGGCGCAAAAGGACGTAAAAAAAATGACGCAACTTCCGGCGACACGTATGACGCCGGAAACAGAAAAGATTTTTTGCGCCAATAAAGTCCGCGCCAAGAATGACGCAATAAAATGAAGCATTTTCAGCCCCCGCGAGCCTAACAGCCCACAGGGAAAAAAAGTCAAATTTTTAAGGTAAGAAAAAATGATTGATTCAAACGCATTATCCCAAATAAGAAACTGACTGTCTGAAAATAAGGAATGTTGAACATTCTGAGTCAAGGCAAATAAATGTTTGAATACATATATTTAGAACTTTATAAATAAAGTGCCCAACCATAGCTTAGAGTGTCACAGAAAATAAGACTTACTTACCCCAGGACACTCATCTACACGTTTGTAGAAAGCCAAACCAGTACTGAAACGAAAATCAGCAGAGGTAATGGTATATAAATAAGAGTATATCGTCGATCTGAAAAGGGAGGTAAGAGATGAATCTCTACGACCGATAACAGAGAACCTATGAAATAGACCCCGTAGAAGGAGATCACTGCATTCAAATAGGCAATACTCTCCTCACATCCCTCTGACATTCACTGCACGCTGAGAGGAAAACCGGGCTCCAACTTGCTGCGGAGCGCATATCAACGTAGAATCTAGCACAAACTTACTTCACCACCTCCATAGGAGGCAAAGTTTGTAAAACTGAATTGTGGGTGTGGTGAGGGGTGTATTTATAGGCATTTTGAGGTTTGGGAAACTTTGCCCCTCCTGGTAGGAATGTATATCCCATACGTCACTAGCTCATGGACTCTTGCTAATTACATGAAAGAAATCATAACCACCACAAAAAAAGGGTGGGCCTCATGGACTCTTGCTAATATGAAAGAAATTAATTTATCAGGTAAGTTCTTACATAAATTATGTTTTCTTTCATGTAATAAGCAAGAGTCCATGAGCTAGTGACGTATGGGATAATAAATACCCAAGATGTGGAACTTCCACGCAAGAGTCACTAGAGAGGGAGGGATAAAATAAAGACAGCCAATTCCGCTGAAAAATAATAATCCACAACCCAAAACAAAAGTTTTAATCTCAATAATGAAAAAAACTGAAATTATAAACAGAAGAATCAAACTGAAACAGCTGCCTGAAGTACTTTTCTACCAAAAACTGCTTCAGAAGAAGAAAAAACATCAAAATGGTAGAATTTAGTAAAAGTATGCAAAGAAGACAAAGTTGCTGCTTTGCAAATCTGATCAACAGAAGCTTCATTCCTAAACGCCCAGGAAGTAGAAACTGACCTAGTAGAATGAGCCGTAATTCTTTGAGGCGGGGATTTACCCGACTCTACATAAGCATGATGAATCAAAGACTTTAACCAAGCCGCCAAAGAAATGGCGGATGCCTTCTGACCTTTTCTGGACCCAGAAAGGATAACAAATAGACTAGAAGTCTTTCTAAAATCTTTAGTAGCTTCAACATAATATTTCAAAGCTCTTACTACATCCAAAGAATGTAAAGATCTCTCCTTTGAATTCTTAGGATTAGGACACAATGAAGGAACAACAATTTCTCTACTAATGTTGTTAGAATTCACAACCTTAGGTAAAAATTTAAATGAAGTCCGCAACACTGCCTTATCCTGATGAAAAATCAGAAAAGGAGATTCACAAGAAAGAGCAGATAACTCAGAAACTCTTCTAGCAGAAGAGATGGCAAAAAGGAACAGAACTTTCCAAGAAAGTAATTTAATGTCCAGAGAATGCATAGGTTCAAACGGAGGAGCTTGTAAAGCCCTCAGAACCAAATTAAGACTCCAAGGAGGAGAGATTGACTTAGACAGGTTTGATACGAACCAAAGCCTGTACAAAACAATAAATATCTCGAAGATTAGCAATCTTTCTGTGAAAAAGAACAGAAAGAGCAGAGATTTGTCCTTTCAAGGAACTTGCAGACAAACCTTTATCCAAACCATCCTGAAGAAACTAAAATTCTAGGAATTCTAAAAGAATGCCAGGAGAATTTATGAGAAGAACACCAAGAAATGTAAGTCTTCCAGACTCGATAATAAATCTTCCTAGACACAGATTTACGAGCCTGTAACATAGTATTAATTACTAAGTCAGAGAAACCTCTATGACTAAGAATCAAGCGTTCAATTTCCATACCTTCAAATTTAATGATTTGAGATCCTGATGGAAAAAAGGGCCTTGAGATAGAAGGTCTGGTCTTAACGGAAGAGTCCAAGGTTGGCAACTGGCCATCCGAATGAGATCCGCATACCAAAACCTGTGAGGCCATGCTGGAGCCACCAGCAGTACAAACTAACGTTCTATTAGAATTTTGGAAATCACTTTTGGAAGAAGAACTAGAGGCGGAAAGATATAGGCAGGATGATAATTCCAAGGAAGCGACAACGCGTCCACTGCCTCCGCCTGAGGATCCCTGGATCTGGACAGATACCTGGGAAGTTTCTTGTTTAGATGAGAGGCCATCAGATCTATTTCTGGAAGTCCACAGATTAGAACAATCTGAAGAAATACCTCTGGGTGAAGAGACCATTCGCCTGGATGTAACGTCTGGCGACTGAGATAATCCGCTTCCCAATTGTCTACACCTGGGATGTGAACCGCAGAGATTAGACAGGAGCTGGATTCCGCCCATACAAGTATCCGAGATACTTCTTTCATAGCCTGAGGACTGTGAGTCCCACCCTGATGATTGACATATGCCACGGTTGTGACATTGTCTGCCTGAAAACAAATAAACGATTCTCTCTTCAGAAGAGGCCAGAACTGAAGAGCTCTGAAAATCGCACGGAGTTCCAAAATGTTGATTGGTAATCTCGCCTCCTGAGATTCCCAAACCCCCTGCGCTGTCAGAGATCCCCACACAGCTCCCCAACCTGACACTCGCATCTGTTGAGATCACAGTCCAGGTTGGACGAACAAAAGAACCCCTTGGACTAAACGATGGTGATCTATCCACCACGTCAGAGAGTGTCGTACATTGGGATTTAAGGATATTAATTGTGATATCTTTGTATAATCCCTGCACCACTGGTTCATCATACAAAGCTGCATGTGAAAACGAGCAAAGGGGATCGCATCCGATGCAGCAGTCATGAGACCTAGAATTTCCATGCATAAAGCTACCGAAGGGAATGATTGAGACTGAAGGTTTCGACAGGCTGAAACTAATTTCAGACGTCTCTTTTCTGTTAGAGACAAGGTCATGGACACTGAATCTATTTGAAAACCCAAAAAGGTTACCTGTGTCTGAGGAATCAACGAACTCTTTGATGAATTGATCCTCCAACCATGTCTTTGAAGAAACGACACAAGTTGATTTGTATGAGATTCTGCAGAACGTGAAGACTGAGCAAGTACCAAGATATCGTCCAAATAAGGAAATACCGCAATACCCTGTTCTCTGATTACAGAGAGAAGGGCACCGAGAACCTTTGAAAAGATCCTTGGAGCTGTTGCTAGGCCGAACGGAAGGGCCACAAACTGGTAATGCTTGTCTAGAAAAGAGAATCTCAGAAACTGAAAGTGATCTGGATGAAACTGAATATGAAGATATGCATCCTGTAAATCTATTGTGGACATATAATGCCCTTGCTGAACAAAAGGCAGAATAGTCCTTATAGTTACCATTTCGAATGTTGGTATCCTTACATAACGATTCAATATCTTTAGATCCAGAACTGGTCTGAAGGAATTCTCCTTTTTTGGTACAATGAATAGATTTGAGTAAAACCCCAGACCCTGTTCCAGAACTGGAACTGGCACAATTACTCCAGCCAACTCTAGATCTGAAACACATTTCAGAAATGCCTGAGCCTTCACTGGGTTTATTGGAATGCGAGAGAGAAAAAAATTTCTCGCAGGCGGCCTTACCTTGAAACCTATTCTGTACCCTTGTGAAACAATGTTCTGAATCCAAAGACTGTGAATCGAATTGATCCAAATGTCTTTGAAAAATCGTAACCTGCCCCCTACCAGCTGTGCTGGAATGAGGGCCGCACCTTCATGTGGACTTGGGGGCTGGTTTTGACTTTCTAAAAAGCTTGGATTTATTCCAGATAGGAGAAGGTTTCCAAACAGAAACCGTTCCTTTAGGGGAAGGGTCAGACTTCTGTTCCTTATTCTGACGAAAGAACGAAAACGATTAGCAGCCCTGTATTTACCTTTAGATTTTTTGTCCTGAGGCAAAAAGGTTCCTTTCCCCCCCAGTAACAGTTGAAATAATAGAATCCAACTGAGAACCAAATAATTTATTACCTTGGAAAGAAAGAGAAAGCAAAGTTGACTTAGAAGACATATCTGCATTCCAAGTTTTAAGCCATAAAGCTCTTCTGGCTAAAATAGCTAAAGACATATACCTGACATCAACTCTAATGATATCAAAGATGGCATCACAAATAAAGTTATTAGCATGTTGAAGAAGTTTAAAGGGACACTGTACCCAAAATTGTTCTTTTGTAATTCAGAAAGAGCATGCAATTTTAAGCAACTTTCTAATTTACTCCTATTATCAATTTTTCTTCATTCTCTTGCTATCATTATTTGAAAAAGAAGGCATCTAAGCTTTTTTTTGGTTTCAGTACTCTGGACAGCACTTTTTTATTGGTGGATGAATTTATCCACCAATCAGCAAGGACAACCCAGGTTGTTCACCAAAAATGGGCCGGCATCTAAACTTACATTCTTGCATTTCAAATAAAGATACCAAGAGAATGAAGAAAATTTGATAATAGGAGTAAATTAGAAAGTTGCTTAAAATTTCATGCTCAATCTGAATCACGAAAGAAAAAGTTTGGGTACAGTGTCCCTTTAACAATGCTATGAGTATTATGGTCTGACACTTGTTGCGCTAAAGCCTCCAACCAGAAAGTGGAAGCAGCAGCAACATCAGCTAAAGAAATAGCAGGTCTAAGAAGATTACCTGAACATAAATAAGCTTTCCTTAGGAAGGATTCAATCTTCCTATCTAAAGGATCCTTAAAGGAAGTACTATCCGCCGTAGGAATAGTAGTACGTTTAGCAAGAGTAGAGATAGCCCCATCAACTTTAGGGATTTTGTCCCAAAACTCTAATCTGTCAGATGGTACAGGATACAATTTCTTAAACCTTTGAGAAGGAGTAAATGAAGTACCCAAATTATTCCATTCCCTAGAAATTACTTCAGAAATAGCATCAGGAACAGGAAAAACATCTGGAATAACTATAGGTTTAAAAACCAAATTTAAACGCTTAGTAAATTTAGTATCAAGAGGACTAGACTCCTCCATATCTAATGCGATTAAAACTTCTTTAAGTAAAGAACGAATAAATTCCATTTTAAATAAATATGAAGATTTATCAGTGTCAATATCTGAGACAGAATCTTCTGAACCAGATAAATCCTCATCAGAAACAGACAAGTCAGAATGATGACGGTCGGTCATCTAAAAATTCATCTGAAATATGAGAAGTTTTAAAAGACCTTTTACGTTTACTGGAAGGAGGAACAACAGACAGAGCCTTCCTAATAGATTTAGAAACAAATTCTTTTATATTAACAGGAACATCCTGAGCATTAGATGTTGAGGGAACAACAACAGGTAATGGATTATTACTAATGGAAATACTATCTGCATTAGCAAGTTTATCATTACATTCATCACAAACTACAGCTGGAGGAACAGTTACCACAAGTTTACAACAAATGCACTTAACTTTGGTAGAACCAGCATCAGGTAGCGTCTTTCCAGAAGTAGATTCTGATCCAGGGTCAATTTGAGACATCTTGCAATATGTAAAAGAAAAAACATATAAAGCAAAATTTATCAAATTCCTTAAATGACAGTTTCAGGAATGGGAAAAAATGCCAATGAACAAGCCTCTAGCAACCAGAAGCAATGAAAAATGTGACTGAAATAATGTGAAAAAAAGGTGGAGACAAGAATGACGCCCACATTATTTGGCGCCAAAAATGACGCCCACATTATTGGCGCTAAGAACAACGCCTAAATTTTTTGGCGCTAAGAATGACGCCACATCCAGTGACGCCGACATTTTTGGCGCAAAAAACGTCAAATAAAAAAAAAATCTAGCATTTTCAGCCCCCGCGAGCCTAACAGCCCACAGGGAAAAAAGTCAATTTTTAAGGTAAGAAAAAATAATCATTCATATGCATTATCCCAAATAATGAAACTGACTGTCTGAAATAAGGAATACTGATCATCCTGAATCATGGCAAATATAAGTTTAAAGACATATTTAGAATATATATCCCAACCATAGCTTAGAGTGTCACAAAAAATAAGACTTACTTACCCCAGGACACTCATCTACATATAGTAGATAGCCAAACCAGTACTGAAACAAGAATCAGTAGAGGTAATGGTATATAAGAGTATATCGTCGATCTGAAAAGGGAGGTAAGAGATGAATCTCTACGACCGATAACAGAGAACCTATGAAATAGATCCCGTAGAAGGAGACCATTGAATTCAAATAGGCAATACTCTCTTCACGTCCCTCTGACATTCACTGCACTCTGAGAGGAAAACCGGGCTCCAGCCTGCTGCAAAGCGCATATCAACGTAGAATCTAGCACAAACTTACTTCACCACCTCCACGGGAGGCAAAGTTTGTAAAACTGAATTGTGGGTGTGGTGAGGGGTGTATTTATAGGCATTTTGAGGTTTGGGAAACTTTGCCCCTCCTGGTAGGAATGTATATCCCATACCTCACTAGCTCATGGACTCTTGCTAATTACATGAAAGAAAGCCCAGTCCTTGATCTACAATTGGAACTGGGTGAATCACTCCCATCTTTAGAAGATATTCTACACAGCGTAAGAACGCCTGTTTCTTTGTCTGGTCTGAAGACAAACGAGAAATGTGGAACCTTCCCCTTGGAGGAGAGTCCTTGGATTCTAGAAGATACCCCTGAGCAACGATTTCTAATGCCCAGGGATCTGGAACATCTCTCGTCCAAGCCTGAGCAAAGAGAGAAAGTCTGCCCCCTACTAGATCCGGTCCCGGTTCGGGGGCTACCCTTTCATGCTGTCTTGGTAGCAGCAGCAGGCTTCTTGGCCTGTTTACCCTTGTTCCAGCCCTGCAAAGGCTTCCAGGTTGCTTTGGGCTGGGAAGTGTTACCCTCTTGCTTTGCGGTTGCAGAGGTTGAAGCAGGTCCGCTCCTGAAGTTGCGAAAGGAGCGAAAATTAGCCTTGTTTTTGGCCTTAAACGGTCTATCTTGCGGGAGGGCCTGGCCCTTTCCCCCAGTGATATTTCAACTCGGGGCCGAATAGGGTCTTTCCCTTGAAAGGAATATTTAGTAATTTTGTTTTGGACGACACGTCAGCCGACCACGATTTGAGCCAAAGCGCTCTTCGCGCCATAATGGCAAAACCAGAATTTTTCGCAGCTAACTTAGTTAATTTTAAAGCGGCATCTGTGATAAAAGAATTAGCCAGCTTTAGAGCATGAATTCTATCCATGACTTCGTCATATGAAGTCTCCCTCTGGAGCGACTCCTCCAGCGCCTCAAACCAAAAAGCCACTGCTGTAGTTACAGGAATCATGCAGGCAATCGGTTGAAGAAGGAAACCTTGTGGAACAAAAATTTTCTTTAGTAAACCTAATTTTTTATCCATAGGATCTTTGAAAGCACAACTGTCTTCTACTGGTATGGTTGTGCGCTTGGCTAGTGTTGAAACTGCTCCCTCTACCTTAGGGACCGTCTGCCACGCGTCCCGCCTGGGGTCAGTTATGGGGAACATTTTCTTAAAGATGGGGGGGGGACAAAAGGTACACCTGGTCTCTCCCACTCCCTAGTCACAATATCCGCCACCCTCTCGGGATCGGAAACGCATCAGTGTATACAGGGACTTCTAGAAACTTGTCCATTTTACACAATTTTTCTGGGACCACCATGGGGTCACAATCAACCAGCATAGCTAAAACCTCCTTAAGCAGTACGCGGAGGTGTTCCAGCTTAAATTTAAACGCTAAGGAATCTGATTCTGCCCGCTGAGAAATTTTTCCTGTGTCAGAAATTTCTCCCTCAGACAGTACATCCCTCACTGCCACTTCAGAGGTTGTGAGGGTACAACAGATAAATCATCCAAAACTTCTGATTGCTCATCCTCTGTTCTTAAAACTGAGCTATTATGCTTTTTAGGAAAAACTGGCAGTTTGGATAGAAATGACACAAGGGAATTATCCATGACTGCTGCCAATTGTTGTAATGTAATAGAGGGCAAATGCTCTAGAGGTACTAGGCATCGCTTGCGCGGGCGTAACTGGTGTCGACTCATGGGGAGAGGAAGGAGGACTATCCTCGTTACCTTCCGTTAAAGAATCATCTTGGGCTACATTTTTAACTGTCACTGCATGGTCTTTAAAATGTTTAGATACCTTAGCACACTTTAAACACAAATGTAAAGGGGGTACCGGCATGGCTATTAAACACATAGAACAAGGTCTATCTGTAGGCTCAGACATGTTAAACAGACTTAGACAGCACTCAAATACAGTAAAACAGAATTTATGCTTACCTGATAAATTACTTTCTCCAACGGTGTGTCCGGTCCACGGCGTCATCCTTACTTGTGGGATATTCTCTTCCCCAACAGGAAATGGCAAAGAGTCCCAGCAAAGCTGGTCACATGATCCCTCCTAGGCTCCGCTCACCCCAGTCATTCGACCGACGGACAGGAGGAAATATATATAGGAGAAACCATATGATACCGTGGTGACTGTAGTTAGAGAAAATAATTCATCAGACCTGATTAAAAAACCAGGGCGGGCCGTGGACCGGACACACCGTTGGAGAAAGTAATTTATCAGGTAAGCATAAATTCTGTTTTCTCCAACATTGGTGTGTCCGGTCCACGGCGTCATCCTTACTTGTGGGAACCAATACCAAAGCTTTAGGACACGGATGAAGGGAGGGAGCAAATCAGGTCACCTAAATGGAAGGCACCACGGCTTGCAAAACCTTTCTCCCAAAAATAGCCTCCGAAGAAGCAAAAGTATCAAATTTGTAAAATTTGGCAAAAGTGTGCAGTGAAGACCAAGTCGCTGCCTTACATATCTGGTCAACAGAAGCCTCGTTCTTGAAGGCCCATGTGGAAGCCACAGCCCTAGTGGAGTGAGCTGTGATTCTTTCAGGAGGCTGCCGTCCGGCAGTCTCATAAGCCAATCGGATAATGCTTTTAAGCCAAAAGGAAAGAGAGGTAGAAGTCGCTTTTTGACCTCTCCTTTTACCAGAATAAACAACAAACAAGGAAGATGTTTGTCTGAAATCTTTAGTAGCCTCTAAATAGAATTTTAGAGCACGGACTACGTCCAAATTGTGTAACAAACGTTCCTTCTTTGAAACTGGATTCGGACACAAAGAAGGTACAACTATCTCCTGGTTAATATTTTTGTTGGAAACAACTTTCGGAAGAAAACCAGGCTTAGTACGCAAAACCACCTTATCTGCATGGAACACCAGATAGGGCAGAGAACACTGCAGAGCAGATAAAACTGAAACTCTTCTAGCAGAAGAAATTGCAACCAAAAACAAAACTTTCCAAGATAATAACTTAATATCTACGGAATGTAAGGGTTCAAACGGAACCCCTTGAAGAACTGAAAGAACTAGATTAAGACTCCAGGGAGGAGTCAAAGGTCTGTAAACAGGCTTGATCCTAACCAGAGCCTGAACAAAAGCTTGAACATCTGGCACAGCTGCCAGTCTTTTGTGAAGTAAAACAGATAAAGCAGAGATCTGTCCCTTCAGAGAACTTGCAGATAATCCTTTCTCCAAACCTTCTTGTAGAAAGGATAGAATCTTAGGAATTTTTATCTTGTTCCATGGGAATCCTTTAGATTCACACCAACAGATATATTTTTTCCATATTTTATGGTAAATTTTTCTAGTTACAGGCTTTCTAGCCTGAATCAGAGTATCTATTACAGAATCTGAAAACCCACGCTTTGATAAAATCAAGCGTTCAATCTCCAAGCCGTCAGTTGGAGGGAAACCAGATTCGGATGTTCGAATGGACCCTGAACAAGAAGGTCCTGTCTCAAAGGTAGCTTCCATGGTGGAGCCGATGACATATTCACCAGGTCTGCATACCAAGTCCTGCGTGGCCACGCAGGAGCTATCAAGATCACCGAGGCCCTCTCCTGATTGATCCTGGCTACCAGCCTGGGGATGAGAGGAAACGGTGGGAATACATAAGCTAGGTTGAAGGTCCAAGGTGCTACTAGTGCATCTACTAGGTTCGCCTTGGGATCCCTGGATCTGGACCCGTAGCAAGGAACCTTGAAGTTCTGACGAGACGCCATCAGATCCATAATTGAGTTATTTGGGCAAAGATTTCCGAATGGAGTTCCCACTCCCCCGGATGGAATGTCTGACGACTCAGAAAATCTGCTTCCCAATTTTCCACTTGGGATGTGGATCGCAGACAAGTGGCAGGAGTGATCCTCCGCCCATTGAATTATCTTGGTCACTTCTTTCATCGCCAGGGAAGTCCTTGTTCCCCCCTGATGATTGATATATGCAACGGTCGTCATGTTGTCTGACTGAAACCTTATGAATTTGGCCTTTGCTAGTGGAGGCCAAGCTCTGAGAGCATTGAATATCGCTCTCAGTTCCAGAATGTTTATCGGGAGAAGAGACTCTTCCCTAGACCATAGACCCTGAGCTTTCAGGGATTCCCAGACCGCGCCCCAGCCCACTAGGCTGGCGTCGGTCGTGACAATGACCCACTCTGGTCTGCGGAAGCTCATTCCCTGTGACAGATTGTCCAGGGTCAGCCACCAACGGAGTGAATCTCTGGTCTTTTGATCTACTTGAATCGTCGGAGACAAGTCTGTATAATCCCCATTCCACAGAGTGAGCATGCACAGTTGTAATGGTCTTAGATGAATTTGTGCAAAAGGAACTATGTCCATTATTGCAACCATCAATCCTATTACTTCCATGCACTGCGCTATGGAAGGACGAGGAACAGAATGAAGTACTTGACAAGAGCTTAGAAGTTTTGATTTTCTGACCTCTGTCAGAAAAATCCTCATTTCTAAGGAATCTATTATTGTTCCCAAGAAGGGAACTCTTGTTGACGGGGACAGAGAACTTTTTTCTTTGTTCACCTTCCATCCGTGAGATCTGAGAAAGGCTAGGACGATGTCCGTATGAGCCTTTGCTTTTGACAGGGACGACGCTTGAATCAGGATGTCGTCCAAGTAAGGTACTACTGCAATGCCCCTTGGTCTTAGAACCGCTAGAAGGGACCCTAGTACCTTTGTGAAAATCCTTGGAGCAGTGGCTAATCCAAATGGAAGTGCCACAAACTGGTAATGCTTGTCCAGAAAAGCGAACCTTAGGAACTGATGATGTTCCTTGTGGATAGGAATATGTAGGTACGCATCCTTTAAATCCACGGTAGTCATAAATTGATTTTCCTGGATAGTAGGTAGGATCGTTCGAATAGTTTCCATTTTGAACGATGGTACCCTGAGAAATTTGTTTAGGATCTTTAGATCCAAAATTGGTCTGAATGTTCCCTCTTTTTTGGGAACTATGAACAGATTGGAATAAAATCCCATTCCTTGTTCTCTTATTGGAACTGGATGTATCACTCCCATCTTTAACAGGTCTTCTACACAATGTAAGAATGCCTGTCTCTTTATTTGGTTTGAAGATAATTGAGACCTGTGGAACCTTCCCCTTGGGGGTAGTTCCTTGAATTCCAGGAGATAACCTTGAGAAACTATTTCTAGCGCCCAAGAATCCTGAACATCTCTTGCCCAAGCCTGAGCAAAGAGAGAAAGTCTGCCCCCCACTAGATCCGGTCCCGGATCGGGGGCTATCCCTTCATGCTGTTTTGGTAGCAGTGGTAGGCTTCTTGGCCTGCTTACCCTTGTTCCAGCCTTGCATTGGTTTCCAGGCTGGTTTGGGTTGTGAAGTATTACCCTCTTGCTTAGAGGATACAGAATTAGAGACTGGTCCGTTTCTGCGAAAGGGACGAAAATTAGGCTTATTATTAGCCTTAAAAGACCTATCCTGTGGGAGGGCGTGGCCCTTTCCCCCAGTGATGTCTGAAATAATCTCTTTCAAATCAGGTCCAAATAATGTTTTACCTTTGAAAGGAATGTTAAGCAATTTTGTCTTGGAAGACACATCCGCTGACCAAGACTTTAGCCAAAGCACTCTGCGCGCCACGACAGCAAACCCTGAATTTTTCGCCGCTAATCTAGCTAATTGCAAAGCGGCATCTAAAACAAAAGAGTTAGCCAATTTAAGTGCTTGAACTCTGTCCATAACCTCCTCATACGAAGATTCTTTACTGAGCGATTTTTCTAGTTCCTCGAACCAGAAACATGCTGCCATAGTGACAGGAACAATGCATGAAATTGGTTGTAGAAGGTAACCTTGCTGTACAAAAATCTTTTTAAGCAAACCCTCTAATTTCTTATCCATAGGATCCTTGAAAGCACAACTATCTTCGATAGGAATAGTAGTGCGTTTGTTTAGAGTAGAAACCGCCCCCTCAACCTTGGGGACTGTCTGCCATAAGTCCTTTCTGGGGTCGACTATAGGAAATAATTTCTTAAATATAGGGGGGGGAACAAAAGGTATGCCGGGCCTTTCCCACTCTTTATTTACAATGTCCGCCACCCGCTTGGGTATAGGAAAAGCGTCGGGGGGCACCGGAACCTCTAGGAACTTGCCCATCTTACATAATTTCTCTGGAATGACCAAATTGTCACAATCATCCAGAGTAGATAACACCTCCTTAAGCAGTGCGCGGAGATGTTCTAATTTAAATTTAAATGTCACAACATCAGGTTCAGCTTGATGAGAAATTTTTCCTGAATCTGAAATTTCTCCATCAGACAAAACCTCCCTCATGGCCCCTTGAGATTGGTGTGAGGGTATGTCAGAACAGTTATCATCAGCGTCCTCTTGCTCTTCAGTGTTTAAAACAGAGCAATCGCGCTTTCTCTGATAAGTAGGCATTTTGGATAAAAGATTTGCTATGGAGTTATCCATTACAGCCGTTAATTGTTGCATGGTAATAAGTATTGGCGCACTAGATGTACTAGGGGCCTCCTGTGTGGGCATAACTGGTGTAGACACAGTAGGAGATGATGTAGTATCATGTTTACTCCCCTCATTTGAGGAATCATCTTGGGCAATATCATTATCTGTTGCATTACTGTCCTTACTTTGTTTGGACACTATAGCACAATTATCACATAAATTTAAATGGGGAGACACATTGGCTTTCATACATATAGAACATAGCTTATCTGATGGTACAGACATGTTAAACAGGCTTAAACTTGTCAACAAAGCACAAAAAACGTTTTAAAATAAAACCGTTACTGTCACTTTAAATTTCAAACTGAAAACACTTTATTACTGAATATGCGAAAAAGTATGAAGGAATTGTTCAAAATTCACCAAAATTTCACCACAGTGTCTTAAAGCATTAAAAGTATTGCACACCAAATTTCAGAGATTTAACCCTTAAATTAACGGAACCGGAGCCGTTTTTAAATTTAACCCCTATACAGTCCCAGAATGAGGCTCTGTCTATAACTAGAAAGGCCCCCATCTGAAAAAGGTGTCCAACACAGTGCCTGCCATTTTTCTAAACATTCCCCAAGATTATAATACCAATAATTAGTTAGAATCTGCATAATATGCCTAGTAAAGCAATTGTTTTAGCCCAGAAAAATGTCTACCAGTTTTTAAGCCCTTTTTGAAGCCCTTTATTCTTTTATGTTTAACTAAGAAAATGGCTTACCGGTCCCCATGAGGGGAAATGACAGCCTTCCAGCATTACATGGTCTTGTTAGAAATATGGCTAGTCATACCTTAAGCAGAAAAGACTGCTAACTGTTTCCCCCAACTGAAGTTACTTCATCTCAACAGTCCTGTGTGGAAACAGCAATCGATTTTAGTTACTGTCTGCTAAAATCATCTTCCTCTTACAAACAGAAATCTTCATCCTTTTCTGTTTCAGAGTAAATAGTACATACCAGCACTATTTTAAAATAACAAACACTTGATAGAAGAATAAAACTACATTTAAACACCAAAAAACTCTTAACCATCTCCGTGGAGATGTTGCCTGTGCAACGGCAAAGAGAATGACTGGGGTGAGCGGAGCCTAGGAGGGATCATGTGACCAGCTTTGCTGGGACTCTTTGCCATTTCCTGTTGGGGAAGAGAATATCCCACAAGTAAGGATGACGCCGTGGACCGGACACACCAATGTTGGAGAAAATACAATTTTTGGAAAAATGGTACTGTGCCTTTAAATAATAAAAAGTGCACACTTTTTTACAAAACCTCCAAAAATCATCCAATCTTTATAAAATTTTCACCATATGATCCTAATGCTTTGAAATGATTGCACAGTAAATTTCAAGTCAATTAACCCCCTACTGCCCAAACCGGAGCGAATTAACCATGCCACAGCCTTGCTGTTGCCCTACCTTCCTTGGGGATTAGTTTTGATAAAAAATAAGCCTCTCTGAAGTCCTTAAGTAATCTTGGGACCCTTCACATGGATCTGCATGAAGCGGTCTGTAAAATCAACTGCGCAACTGAGGCGCGAAATTCAGGCCCCCTCCATCTTCACTCTGGAGTTGTGGGGCCTTCCCAAGCCAAAATAGGTGTCTAAATATATGCCATGCGGAAAAAACCCCAAAAGAGTGTTTCAAATGTAATAAAACTTGTATTAAAGTCAGATTTATGTTAAAAAATAATCGATTGCCCCTTAACAGTGTCCACCAGTGTTTTGAGCCCTTCCAATAAGCCTTCCTTCTATACTAAGTCTTAGAATATGGCTTACCTTTCCCACCAAATGGGGATTCTTGTCAGTTTTCTAGCATTACTAAGTCTTGACTAGAAAAAATTGACTGAAACATACCGTAAAAGCAGTTAAGCCTGCAAACTGTTCCCCCCAACTGAGGTTTTCTGGTACTCAACAGTCCTGCGTGGGAACAGCAATGGATTTTAGTTACAACATGCTAAAATCATTTTCCTCTCAGCAGAAATCTTCTTCACTTTCTGCCTCAGAGTAAATAGTACAAACCGGCACTATTTTAAAATAAACTTTTGATTGAAGAAATAAAAACTACATATCTAACACCACATTCCCTTCACACTCCCGTGGAGATGCTACTTGTTAGAGCTGCAAAGAGAATGACTGGGGGGCGGAGCCTGAGGGGGAGCTATATGGACAGCTCTGCTGTGTGCTCTCTTTGCACTTCCTGTAGGGAATGAGAATATCCCACAAGTAAGGATGAATCCGTGGACTGGATACACCATGTAAGAGAAAAATACATAAAGATCCAATAAAAACCTGCTGGACGGCCCATAGTTTCAGGGGTAGGTTATTTGATAGAACATTTAGGAGAATGGGTTGACAATCTGTTGCAACCATGTGTCATTCAACTACCAGGATATCTAAGGGATACCACTCACTTACTGAATACAATCAAAGATGTTAAGTGGGAATCACAATGGGCATGGCTAGCAATAGATGTCAATTCTCTGTATTCGAGCATCCCACATGTTTTGGGTCTGAAGGCAGTGAGACATACTTTAAGTCTCTATACAACCTATTTAGATGAACTGATAAGACTATATTATAGAAGTGATAACCATAGAAGCACACACACTATATTATGAGAGTCAGGTATCCCAAACGTATTGTTAGTCTGACAAACCAAAGTACAATTCAGGCTGTGTGGTACAATACTGGTCAAAAGAGCGATATAAGCAAATAGCGCACTTATCGCCTCCCCGTGAGCTGTCCGGTCCAAAGGTGATGGTCGACTGGGTTGGAATTGTCCTCCTCTGAGAGCTTCACGAGTGCCGAATGCATACAGGTTTCTTCCACCAAATGTGCACCTCCGTATGCGTGATTTTTCCTCCACCCTCTTTCGGCCGTCACAGGGGCGTGGTTGTACGAAGCGGAAAGACAGATGACAATGATGATATCAACGGCTCGTCCTGAACTAGTTTGATCCGATATACGGACTGTCGAACCGGTGACAGGGTTAACAATTTCAAACGTAGAGTTGTGCTGCACTTATGGGTCCAGATACACAATTGCAGAAAGGATAGGAGCACCAACTCGGAAATTGCAGTAGATATAAAAAGTCCTTCATTCAAAACGATAAACAATAAAAAATGTACATATTCCAGAACAAAATGGTGGGTTAGAAATAACGGAGGAGTGAACAAAACACAGCTGATGCACTTCGGCTGATACTCAAAAGCTGCAGCAATTTCTGAGTTGGTGCTCCTATCCTTTCTGCAATTAAATATTATATAAGTGTTAAGTTTTCGTCAAATGAAAAAATGTGATTTATATTGTTGCAAACACTGCTGCCATAGATTGCTAGAGAAATTATATAACTATATAGATTTTTCCATTGTATACAACGAGCTTGAGTCATTGAAGAAAAAAAATTCTTAGTCTTATCTTAAGGGGTAGTTTTTAATCAATTATGGCTGGCAACTCCCAGTACCGTCAGGTAATTAGACTGTCTTCTCATCATAAATGTATACCATCGTACAACAAATGCAGGTAGTTCTTTACATAGGAACAAAAATATAGGATTAAAATTGATGAACAAATTAAAATGATAAAAGCTAGACATTGCAATATAATATTGTCTTACAATGGTTGATTAAGTTCTGCATAAACATAACATCTAGCAGCTGGTAAGCCTTACCTTGTCTTTTTTGTCTTGACGGGCATAAGGAAAACATGGTATAACAGCAGTGACCCTAGAGGAAGACGCGATCTTGCAGGCATTTATCATGATAAGGAGTTCCATCAGATTATCATTGATTTCACCGCAGCCACTCTGTATGATGTAGACGTCTTCCCCCCTTACACTCTCACCGATCTCTACACTAAAAAGCAAGAGGGTAAAAAAGGTCACTAAAAAAAGTTAAATGCAAAACTGTAAAGGCAAAATACACAACCAAAAGTATTTTTTGTACATTCACATCTATCTTATTAATCTTAAAGCAGATACATACAAGCATGTGTGCTAAAACATATGTATCTCTGCAATATGTATTTGTGGTTGTTCGTTACATACCAATAATTGCAGGTTTTCTAATAAATGTGTTTATAAATATCAACAAAATATGGCAGACTTATGCAGACTTAAGATCTATACCTCTAGTGGACTGAGCTTTCCTGCATATTTAATTATTTTAGCAATTCAGCTACTCTACATCAGCAAAGCTAAATACCAACTACTAATAGTTTGTTCTAAAACTAAAAAGACTGAAATTAGATAGAAATAGATTTTATGATACTGGAGATAAAAATCAACTTTGCGTCTTCTGAAATGTAATTTGCCTACCTCAATGTAATCAGGAAGAAATATATTTTTGGAAGCCCAAGATAAAAATCAGATTTTTTTTCTTCTTCATAAATCTTATATAAAATGAATTGCCTTCCCCAATCCTGTCCATTGTCACTTCTTATTCTTGTCAGAAAGAGTTTGAACATGTTAAGAAGTCATATTTCCATTTCTTAATATGGGAACATTGGGCTTAACATAGTCAGCTGCCCACTTTTACTTGAAGACCAACTGTACTATATAAGGTCATGGTTTTCACCTCTCGTTTTGCTTTCTGAAAGCCATTTTCAATTTCATGTGATAGCCTGATGATTTTTTTGTATGTAATAAATGTCTTTATTACTGTTTCTGATTGCATAAGGTAAATTATTCATAACCTATGTAAAAAAAAAAACAAAAAAAAAAAAACCAGGAACGTCAAAAATAAACTTTCATAAATCAGATAGGACACACAATTTTATGAGATTTTTCATTTTATTTTGATTATAAAATGTTGTTAATTTTCTTGCTATCATTTGTTGAAAGGCATACCCAGGTAGGCTACACAGCAGCAATGCACGACAGCTGTGCTTGTACTTAGCTCATTAGATGCGTTTAGTTAGGTCTCAGTAGTAAATTGCTGCTCTGGACCCGATTAACTATGGGACATTTTACCCAAAATGTGTCTCTAATGATCTATTTTACCTGCTGGAGTGTATTCAAATAGCTCATTTAAAAAGGGACAGTCTAGTCCAAAATAAACTTTCATGATTTAGATAGATAATGACATTTAAAACAATTTTCCAATTTACTTTTATCACTGATTTTGCTTTGTTCTCTTGGTATTCTTAGTTGAAGGCTAAACCTAGGAGGGTCATATGCCAATTTCCAAGCCCTTGAAGGCTGCCTCTGTCTCAGGGCATTTTGACAGTTTTTCACCACTAAAGGGTGTTAGTTCACGTTTATCATATAGATAACACTGTGATCAAGCACATGGAGTTCCAGTGAGCAAGCTCTGATTGGCTAAAATGGTTGTCTGTCAAAAGAACTGAAATAATGGGGCAGTTTGCAGAGGCTTAGATACAAGGTAATCAGAGGTAAAAAGTGTATTTATATATCTGTTGGTTATGCGAAACTAGGGAATGGGTAATAAAGGGATTATCTATTTTTTTTAAACAATAAAAATTCTGATGTAGACTGTCCTTTTAACTTTGTTTCAGTATTTGAAATAGCAGATTTTTCCTGTGGTATACCTACCTATTTTAAAAGTTTTTATACTTAAAGGGACATGAAACCCAAATTTTTTCTTTCATGATTCAGATAGAGAATACAATTTTAAACAACTTTCTAATTTACTTCTATTATCTAATCTGTTTAATTCTCTTGGTATCATTTGTTCTAACTGAACACATGGGTGAGCCAATGACAATCAGTTTATATATGCAGCCACCAATCAACAGCTAGAACCTAGATTCTGTGCTGCACATGAACTTGCCTAGATAAACATTTCAGCAAAGGATAACAAGAGAAAGAAGCAAATTAAATAATAGAAGTAAATTGGAAAGTTGTTTGAAATTTAATTTTCTATCCGAATCATGAAATATTTTTTTTGGGTTACATGTCCCTTTAAGTATAGGTTAAAGAAAACCTGTGTAAATAACACCAGCAGAAAAAATAGATCAATTGAAATTTAACATTTTATTGCTTAAGTATTGATCTTTGGTTCACAGAGATAAAATAATGAAGCATGTGTGTTTAAAGAAAGTGATACACTAAGGACATCTGATTTTTAGACATTGGCATTTGGTAGCTAACAAAGCTGATGAATGCTCATGTCTACTGATTTTTGTGCAAGCTCAACTAATTTTGATGGGTTGTAGTTTCAAAGAACAAAACCAGCTATTTAAAAATACAAAAATAAAGCAAAAGGAGCAATTTCTCACACATTTGATACCCTGCAGCTAGTATAACAAGTAATTGAAAACACATTAAGAAAAAAACATAATTTATGTAAGAACTTACCTGATAAATTCATTTCTTTCATATTAGCAAGAGTCCATGAGCTAGTGACGTATGGGATATACATTCCTACCAGGAGGGGCAAAGTTTCCCAAACCTCAAAATGCCTACAAATACACCCCTCACCACACCCACAATTCAGTTTAACGAATAGCCAAGAAGTGGGGTGATAAGAAAAAAAGTGCGAAAGCATATAAAATAAGGAATTGGAATAATTGTGCTTTATACAAAATCATAACCACCACAAAAAAAGGGCGGGCCTCATGGACTCTTGCTAATATGAAAGAAATGAATTTATCAGGTAAGTTCTTACATAAATTATGTTTTCTTTCATGTAATTAGCAAGAGTCCATGAGCTAGTGACGTATGGGATAATGACTACCCAAGAAGTGGATCTTTCCACACAAGAGTCACTAGAGAGGGAGGGATAAAATAAAGACAGCCAATTCCTGCTGAAAATAATCCACACCCAAAATAAAGTTTAACGAAAAACATAAGCAGAAGATTCAAACTGAAACCGCTGCCTGAAGTACTTTTCTACCAAAAAAGGTTTCGACAAGCTGTAATCAATTTTAAACGTCTCTTGTCTGTTAAAGACAGAGTCATGGACACTGAATCCATCTGAAAACCCAGAAAGGTTACCTTTGTCTGAGGAATCAAAGAACTTTTTGGTAAATTGATCCTCCAACCATGATCTTGAAGAAACAACACAAGTCGATTCGTATGAGATTCTGCTAAATGTAAAGACTGAGCAAGTACCAAGATATCGTCCAAATAAGGAAATACCACAATACCCTGTTCTCTGATTACAGACAGCAGGGCACCGAGAACCTTTGTAAAAATTCTTGGAGCTGTAGCTAGGCCAAACGGCAGAGCCACAAACTGGTAATGCTTGTCTAGGAAAGAGAATCTCAGAAACTGATAGTGATCTGGATGAATCGGAATATGCAGATATGCATCCTGTAAATCTATTGTGGACATATAATTCCCTTGCTGAACAAAAGGTAAGATAGTCCTTACAGTTACCATCTTGAACGTTGGTATCCTTACATAACGATTCAATATTTTTAGATCCAGAACTGGTCTGAAGGAATTCTCCTTCTTTGGTACAATGAAGAGATTTGAATAAAACCCCATCCCCTGTTCCGGAACTGGAACTGGCATAATTACTCCAGTCAACTCTAGATCTGAAACACATTTCAGAAATGCTTGAGCTTTTACTGGATTTGCTGGGACACGGGAAAGAAAAAATCTCTTTGCAGGAGGTCTCAACTTGAAACCAATTCTGTACCCTTCTGAAACAATGCTCTGAATCCAAAGATTGTGAACAGAATTGATCCAAATTTCCTTGAAAAAACGTAACCTGCCCCCTACCAGCTGAGCTGGAATGAGGGCCGCACCTTCATGTGGACTTAGAAGCAGGCTTTGCCTTTCTAGCTGGCTTGGATTTATTCCAGACTGGAGATGGTCTCCAAACTGAAACTGCTCCTGAGGATGAAGGATCAGGCTTTTGTTCTTTGTTGAAACGAAAGGAACGAAAACGATTATTAGCCCTGTTTTTACCTTTAGATTTTTTATCCTGTGGTAAAAAAGTTCCTTTCCCACCAGTAACAGTTGAAATAATGGAATCCAACTGAGAACCAAATAATTTGTTACCCTGGAAAGAAATGGAAAGTAAAGTTGATTTAGAAGCCATATCAGCATTCCAAGTTTTAAGCCATAAAGCTCTTCTAGCTAAAATAGCTAGAGACATAAACCTGACATCAACTCTGATAATATCAAAAATGGCATCACAGATAAAATTATTAGCATGCTGAAGAAGAATAATAATATCATGAGAATCACGATGTGTTACTTATTGCGCTAAAGTTTCCAACCAAAAAGTTGAAGCTGCAGCAACATCAGCCAAAGATATAGCAGGTCTAAGAAGATTACCTGAACACAGATAAGCTTTTCTTAGAAAGGACTCCATTTTCCTATCTAGAGGATCCTTAAACGAAGTACCATCTGACGTAGGAATAGTAGTACGTTTAGCAAGGGTAGAAATAGCCCCATCAACTTTAGGGATCTTGTCCCAAAATTCTAATCTGTCAGGCGGCACAGGATATAATTGCTTAAAATGTTTAGAAGGAGTAAATGAATTACCCAAATTATCCCATTCTTTGGAAATTACTGCAGAAATAGCATCAGGGACAGGAAAAACTTCTGGAATAACTACAGGAGTTTTAAAAACCTTATTCAAACGTTTAGATTTAGTATCAAGAGGACCAGAATCCTCTATTTCTAAAGCAATTAGGACTTCTTTAAGCAAAGAACGAATAAATTGCATTTTAAATAAATATGAAGATTTATCAGCATCAACCTCTGAGACAGAATCCTCTGAACCAGAGGAATCATCAGAATCAGAATGATGATGTTCAGTTAAAAATTCATCTGTAGGGAGAGAAGTTTTAAAAGATTTTTTATGTTTACTAGAAGGAGAAATAACAGACATAGCCTTCTTTATGGATTCAGAAACAAAATCTCTTATATTATCAGGAACATTCTGCACCTTAGATGTTGAAGGAACTGCAACAGGCAATGGTACTTTACTAAAGGAAATATTATCTGCTTTAACAAGTTTGTCATGACAATCAATACAAACAACAGCTGGAGAAATAGCTACCAAAAGTTTACAGCAGATACACTTAGCTTTGGTAGATTCAGCACTTGACAGCGATTTTCCTGTAGTATCTTCTGACTCCGATGCAACGTGAGACATCTTGCAATATGTAAGAGAAAAAACAACATATATATAAAGCAAAATTGATCAAATTCCTTAAATGACAGTTTCAGGAATGGGAAAAAATGCCAAAGAACAAGCTTCTAGCAACCAGAAGCAATAAAAAATGAGACATAAATAAAGTGGAGACAAAGAGTGACGCCCATATTTTTTCGCGCCAAATAAGACGCCCACATTATTTGGCGCCTAAATGCTTTTTGGCGCCAAAAATGACGCCACATCCGGAACGCCGACATTTTTGGCGCAAAATAACGTCAAAAAAATGACGCAACTTCCGGCGACACGTATGACGCCGGAAACGGAAATAGAATTTTTGCGCCAAAAAAGTCTGCGCCAAGAATGACGCAATAAAATGAAGCATTTTCAGCCCCCGCGAGCCTAACAGCCCACAGGGAAAAAGTCAAATTTAAGGTAAGAAAAAAAGTTAAATTAAAATGCATTATCCCAAATATGAAACTGACTGTCTGAAAAATAAGGAAAGTTGAACATTCTGAGTCAAGGCAAATAAATGTTTGAATACATATATTTAGAACTTTATAAACAAAGTGCCCAACCATAGCTAGGAGTGTCACAAAAAATAAGATTTACTTACCCCAGGACACTCATCTACATATAGTAGATAGCCAAACCAGTACTGAAACGAGAATCAGCAGAGGTAATGGTATATATAAGAGTATATCGTCGATCTGAAAAGGGAGGTAAGAGATGAATCTCTACGACCGATAACAGAGAACCTATGAAATAGACCCCTTAGAAGGAGATCACTGCATTCAAATAGGCAATACTCCTCACATCCCTCTGACATTCACTGCACGCTGAGAGGAAAACCGGGCTCCAACTTGCTGCGGAGCGCATATCAACGTAGAATCTAGCACAAACTTACTTCACCACCTCCATCGGAGGCAAAGTTTGTAAAACTGAATTGTGGGTGTGGTGAGGGGTGTATTTGTAGGCATTTTGAGGTTTGGGAAACTTTGCCCCTCCTGGTAGGAATGTATATCCCATACGTCACTAGCTCATGGACTCTTGCTAATTACATGAAAGAAAACAAATTTACAGTACACTGTACCCTTAAACCCTTTGCAGGGATTAAATTGTTATATGCCAACACCATTAACACTTTCGAACATTTTCTCTTGTACTTTTTTACAAGACTAAAATATATCATTATGCAGTGATAGGTCACTTAGCATCAAATCCATATACAGCTTACTGCTATGTGAAGACCTTTACCCCAGCAACACCCACTACTATGAGTCAAGGCTCCAGAGTGTCCAGGCACTCTGGTTAAGATTTAATAATTGAATGTGATGCAAATCTAACTATATAAAACCAAGCAATGACTTTATATACCATTTATATTGCTCAGCAATTCACAGACCAGACTTTACATAGTCACCTGATTCAGAAATTTACTTTGTAGATCAAAATTTCTGTATAAAGAATCGTAATTTAGATCTGCAAGGGTCGCACTGGTATAGTCACGTATCAGTTTAGTGCTCCTATTCAATAAACTTCCTAACAGGAACCATAAACAACATTTGAAGAACTGTGGCTTTTGGAACCTTGGATTTGTCAAGCCAGAAAATAATGGGTTTCCCTTGGGGGGGGGGGGGGGAGTGTTTTGGTAGGTAAAACGCGTGCAACAAAAGGAACAGCAAAGTGCAATTATGTAAACGTGTTTATAAGAAAGAGTAAGTCGCTTATCGAATTTAGCATAAAAGAGTGCACTGTAATTCAAGAAGCTCTATAATTAACAATGTATGAGTAGGAGAGTACTTGTCCAATTCCGTTTTATGAGACAGTATTTAGATACTAGCAGCGACAGGATAGGACAAAAAGACCCCCACACAAAACACACTGAAATAGCCTGCACGCAATATCTGCCTGTGGGTGGTGTATTACCAGCATCTGCCAGTTTCATTATTGAAAACACCATTTTGTTCTGATAGTTAATTGTGATATGTCATCACAAATATCATCTACTACCTCTAAATCAGGAAGTTTGTCAGTTTAGACCCTAGTTTCTCAACAGCCGGGCCGTGGCCCAGTACCGGGCCGTGATAGCCCTGCTGGTGGGCCCCGGCCTGTCATGCCCCCACTGCACACCAAGGGCAGACTGATACCAATCAAGGTCCCAGGAACACTGTCTCACACTGAACAAAATGTATTACAGAGCCAGGACCCCCAACATTAAGGTCCAGAGAAAGGGTACCCAACCTCCAGGGCCAGACCCCACACTCCATGGCCCTCACAGCGACAGACCCCCGCCAGGGCCCCTCTAAACCCACACTTTTTTTGCTTAGAAAACTGCAAACACAAGAGAGGCGCACAAATGTGTGTATCCGTAGCGAACAACGAAGTGAAACAGACACCAATCTTATACACAGACTACTCACAATATCCTCAAGCACACTTATGTGCTAGTAGTAGCGGGCTGGCTATCAGAGCTACCCAGCTTGCTCCCTCCGGCAATCGCTCGCTCCCAATCTGAAAGATAAGAAGCGCCCAAATGTGTGTATCCGTGATAACCAGAAAACCCCAACTCCACAATTCTTACACAGGGTACTCACAATTTGAAGAAGCACACTTATGTGCTTGTAGACGCAGGCTGGCTATCAGAGCTAACCAGCTAGCTCCCTCCGGTCTCAAAGGTTCCTCCAACGTAGGTGTATGGTAATGCTGTTCTCACCCAATAAGTAGCAAAGCCAGAATAAAATCAAGGTATTTATTGATATAAACAATATTGGCTGTAATACAAAACTAGATAGAAAAGGTTATAGGGGCGTTGTTTCCAGCTTAAGGGATCATACGTTGCTAAGTGACCTTTTATATTCCTAATATAGTGATAGGATGTGTATAATATAATATGATATAGTATTAAAATGGTGAAATATAAAGTAACAATATTTTGTTAATTCAAATTTTAAAAGGATATTTAAGAAAATGATGTGAGTAGATTACTCCTAAAATCTCTCTCCACAATGTGTACTTAGTGTCTAGTGATTTTAAACTTAAAAACCGTTCATATTCCTATTATACCAGAGTGCGTTTTACCCCTCTATTATGGGTGTGAATGAAAAGAAAGACAATATCAAAAATGAAAATACATCATCCAAAATAGATGCCGATTTATTAAAAATTGAAAAAATAAAAAGAATAGAATAAAATAATTTAAAATAGAAAACCTTTATATAAGACTGTTTACAAGCTACTCTAAAATGAGAGTTTAGACTATGGGACGTCTCCCAAATTAATTTAAAACAATAATTATTGAACCTTGAGACAATTGCTGAGTTTAAACATTTGATACTAAATAACAAAGGAGCTAGCTCAAAATCCTGTTAAATAGTTACTCTGTCTGCGCTGACCTTTGATCTATGCTCAATACAATTTTAACACTCATCAACCTTTCAATTTTGGTATATTATATTAGAAAAAGCTCATACCTTATCTCTACTATACAGGTTTAAACAAGTATTTTGCAAATCGTATCCTTATAATATAAGCGGTTCTGCTTAGTTACAGTCCGTATCTCCGTGTGAGACTGCTCTTAGTGCCTTGCACGCAGTCAGAGTCTTTACTTTATCAGTATATGGTCATGTAAAGAAATGGAACTTTTAGTACACACTTTTTTGGGGCTTATTTGCTTTTCTTGTAACGGTACTCACAGATCCTTTTGAAATGGGCCGCTGTGTTTGTCAGATCAGCTTGTAGATTCTGACTGCAGTCCTTCTCGCTTTGCCGCCTCTGTTCGGCGTCTGACGTCACACTCCCCTAAAGGAGGATAATTTCCCAGAGACTGCGTATCTCCGTTAGTGGCTCAGCTGGAAGATGTTAGAAATGGAACTGCACTTAGTGCTTTGCACGCAGTTCTTTAAGGTGGATTTTAAAATTGGTAGTTCAGAAATGGCAATGCCAATAGAAAAGTGCACAACCCGGGTTATGTGTACAAATCTTCACAATGTTAGTGTTCCTCAGTCTGTGTATAAGTCACTCAGCTCGACGCGTTTCGCTCTGTTCAGAGCTTTATCAAGATCTTGATAAAGCTCTGAACAGAGCGAAACGCGTCGAGCTGAGTGACTTATACACAGACTGAGGAACACTAACATTGTGAAGATTTGTACACATAACCCGGGTTGTGCACTTTTCTATTGGCATTGCCATTTCTGAACTACCAATTTTAAAATCCACCTTAAAGAACTGCGTGCAAAGCACTAAGTGCAGTTCCATTTCTAACATCTTCCAGCTGAGCCACTAACGGAGATACGGAGTCTCGGGGAAATTATCCTCCTTTAGGGGAGTGTGACGTCAGACGCCGAACAGAGGCGGCAAAGCGAGAAGGACTGCAGTCAGAATCTACAAGCTGATCTGACAAACACAGCGGCCCATTTCAAAAGGATCTGTGAGTACCGTTACAAGAAAAGCAAATAAGCCCCAAAAAAGTGTGTACTAAAAGTTCCATTTATTTACATGACCATATACTGATAAAGTAAAGACTCTGACTGCGTGCAAGGCACTAAGAGCAGTCTCACACGGAGATACGGACTGTAACTAAGCAGAACCGCTTATATTATAAGGATACGATTTGCAAAATATTTGTTTAAACCTGTATAGTAGAGATAAGGTATGAGCTTTTTCTAATATCATATACCAAAATTGAAAGATTGATGAGTGTTAAAATTGTATTGAGCATAGATCAAAGGTCAGCGCAGACAGAGTAACTATTTAACAGGATTTTGAGCTAGCTCCTTTGTTATTTAGTATCAAATGTTTAAACTCAGCAATTGTCTCAAGGTTCAATAATTATTGTTTTAAATTAATTTGGGAGACGTCCCATAGTCTAAACTCTCATTTTAGAGTAGCTTGTAAACAGTCTTATATAAAGGTTTTCTATTTTAAATTATTATTTTATTCTATTATTTTTATTTTTTCAATTTTTAATTTTTAATAAATCGGCATCTATTTTGGATGATGTATTTTCATTTTTGATATTGTCTTTCTTTTCATTCACACCCATAATAGAGGGGTAAAACGCACTCTGGTATAATAGGAATATGAACGGTTTTTAAGTTTAAAATCACTAGACACTAAGTACACATTGTGGAGAGAGATTTTAGGAGTAATCTACTCACATCATTTTCTTAAATATCCTTTTAAAATCTGAATTAACAAAATATTGTCACTTTATATTTCACCATTTTAATACTATATCATATTATATTATACACATCCTATCACTATATTAGGAATATAAAAGGTCACTTAGCAACGTATGATCCCTTAAGCTGGAAACAACGCCCCTATAACCTTTTCTATCTAGATAAACCTATTTATAAGACCGAAGGATCTTATATTAATAGGGTGTTTGGGATCTTTTAAAATTCCAGCGCTCTACTCATTCACACCCATTAAAATGTAATACAAAGCTACATATAGGTGAGCATATGGAAATATGCTACGCGTTTCTCGGCTACTAACGGCCGTTTCATCAGGCATATTATACATAGGACTTCCACCGGCTTTTATAGCCGTGATTACCATACAACCTACATAATTACGACCTCCCTAAAAGAGGTGTGTGAGCTTATCACTCAATGACCAACTCCGGTTTTCATATCAACCTCTATGATACGCTGCCCGCACTAGGTGTGTGTGAATCACGCCAATCACCTATGTTAATTGTTGGGGGATGTGCGCTCAGCGTGCCCGAGATCAATAATGAGAACTTTACTGAAACCCAGCTATATGCCGTTCTATGGTAGTACACAGCGGCTGTTATCCCACACCAAGGGAAACTGAAATATTGATCTTGCTCTCTCCACACCTAATGCACTAGTAAAAGTAGATTACATATATATATATAACAATCGATAAATAATAAAATATAAACACATCGTACCTAACTCATTTTAAAAAGGGTTTAAAATATTTGATATCTAGATAATGTATAAATATCATAAGTCCATAAACACAATATATAACTATATGGATTAAAAAAGTGATTAAACTTTACGGCTCCTATACCTATGGTGCCATTCTTCCCACCAGGAACAGAAGCTTATGCATGTAGTATGTGTAAATACACATGTAAAGTAGCGGTCACCATTACTTCGTGAATTTTAATTATATTAGGTCCAAAGTATGACCCCTATTTATTATATTCATATGGGGCATTATGTGTAGCGTACCCAGAGTAATGTAGTATATATCAGGCAGTTTTTGCCCTGTTCGTCAATTTTTTATTCCTGTTGTATTTTGTTCATACAGTTTCCTATACGTCCATAAGGATGTGATAATAATAATTGTGAATTAAATAATAAAATAGTGAATTAATACTAACGAATATCCCTATATTCCTAATAACAAATTTATGAGCCCTAACTACAAGGGTGTATATATAGTATACAATAACCCAATTTCAAAGGAGATTAGGATTCTAGTACTAAAGTGATGTGCACAATGAATAATGTGAAAAAAGAAGGGGAATATATATTGGATCAGTATACATCCAAATGCTTCTTAATGAAGGCCTATACTATAGTAAGATGTGTTCATGTGAAAAACTAATGTGATGCATACGTGTATGTATATATATATATATATATATATATATAGAATAACTGTGTATAAATAGTTTGTTGATATATATAATCTAGTGCTATATAAACTAGTGAGAGTAATGAATACATGTGGATCATGAAGTGCGAATCTAAAAATATGTGTGATGTTGATACAACTATAATGGTGTAATATAAATTATAAGGGAAACTTATATAAGACTAAAATTAAATGTGTTATTTATATTTTTGTTATATATGGGGTCCTGAGATGCTATATCTAGATGATACTAAGTACATATGATAGATGTTATATCGAAATAATAATAGACTATACTACTTGTTACGTGTATAGGATGTTATATTATAGTTATCATGGAATATGGATAGATGATTATATTAAAATCTATCCACTGTATGCTCTAAATGGTCCATCCCCTGTCTGATATATTAGGGAGGATGAAATAATCCAGTCACCTATCTATGGCCCTATTTCCTTCTTATGAGGAGTATACCTCTGTGATGTTGTGCCAATGTATATATTTAGAAGGCTAAAGAGTCGATAACTTCGTTGAGCCCATTAGGGAATAGTGTTCCAAACTTATATATCCAAAAAGTTTCACGTTGTCGTAATTTAGTAAATCTATTATATTTGTTAGAACCTGGAATACTTTCTATCGGTGTAATCTTGAATGTACATTTATCACCTTTATGTTCTGACAAATGATGTCTGGGTACACTATGTTTATCTGATGAATTCTTAATATTACGAAGATGCTCACTCCACCTAGTGCGTATATTTTGTGTCGTGCGTCCCAAATACTGTATCCCACATTTGCAGGTCAACACATAGATCACGAAAGTAGAGCTGCAGTTCAAATGTTCACCTATCTGGAATATTTCCCCAGTACTATTGGCCTTGATGCTTCTAGTGCCATGTGTTATGTGTTTGCACATGAAACATCTAGTTTTACCACATCTAAAGGTACCTATCCGTCCTTTGTTATTTTTAATAGCGGTATTAGCAATAGCTTTCTTTGAAATTACCACTTTACTAGGGGCTAAAGTCTGTTTTACCGCGGGTGCCCTTCTGAAAACTATGTTTGGTGAATGACTTAAATTTTTCTTTAAAATTGGATCTCTTAATAAGATCGGCCAATGTTTGTGGAGTACTTTTTTGATGGATTTGTGATTAGAATTAAATTGGGTTACAAAGCATGGTTGATCTATCTTCCTGTTTGCCTTTTTATTTCCCAATATATCTGACTTCTTTTTGTTTGTAAGTAAACTGGACCTATCAATTTTATTCGCCTTATTGTAACTCTCTAAAATTATTTCAAGAGGGTATCCCTTTTCTTTAAACCTTTCTATCAATATTTCAGATTGTTCATGAAATTTAGCATCTGTGCTGCAGTTTCTTTTTATTCTGCAAAATTGACTGTAAGGTATGCAATTTTTCCACTGTCTGTGATGATTGCTTGTGTAATGTAGAAAATTATTACAATCAACTATTTTGAAATATGTTGAACTCATGATCACTGGTTAAAATTAGATCTAAAAATTCTATAGATTTGATTTGTATATTATGGGTGAATTGAATCCCCATTGAGTTGTCATTAAGAAAGGAACAGAAATTTGTAGCCTCCTCTTGTGTCCCTTTAAATATGAACAACAAATCATCAATTTAGCGGCCATAGAACACCAGGTTGCCCCTCCAGCTCGAATTATAAATGTATTTGTTCTCAAAATATCCCATAAATAGATTTGCGAAGCTGGGGGCAAACCTGGTGCCCATGGCCGTACCTTTGATTTGCAGGTAAAAATTATCTAAAAATTTAAAATAGTTGTGTTTTAAAATAAACTCTATTAATCTTAAAATATATTCTTTCTGTAACGGGGGCATATATATATCCTCCTCCAAATAATGTCTAACAGTGAGGAGACCTAATTCGTGAGCTATATTAGAATAAAGGGCACTAACGTCTGCAGATACCCAAATCATATCTCTTTCCAATTTTATCTCTTTTAATTTATACAGTAGATCTGTTGTGTCTCGAATAAAAGAAGGTAAATTCTGTACATATTTTTGTAGAAAACTATCAATGTATTGGGAAAGCTTATCTGTTAATCCATTCATACTCGCAATAATGGGTCTCCCAGGTGGCTTTGTAGCATTGTTATGAATTTTGGGAAGATGGTAGTAATAGGGAATTGATGGATGTATAGGAGTGAGATATGCTTTCTCTTGTTTATTCAAAATTCCCTCCTTACTACCAAATTCCAAAATCAGCTGTAATTTTTTCATGAATGTTTGTGTAGGATCCATATCTAACTTCCTATAGTACTCATTATTGAGTACTATATGTTTAGCTTCCCCAATATAGTCATTATAATCCTGTAGGACAATACCTCCCCCCTTGTCCGCTTGTCTGACTATTGAAGTATTATTGGCTAAGGATTTGAGTGCTTTTTCTTCATTGGGCCACATTCTTCTGTGCCCACTAGGATAGCGGGGTAGTTTATCTAGGTCTTCCATAACCAGTTGTTGATATAGGTCAATATAAGTGACATCATTTTTCGGGGGATTAAAACTAGAGGGTAATGTTAAAGATGTATGTACAAAGCCCTCAAATAATTCCTCAATAATAGTCTCCGGTTCTACATATATAGTAGGATTGTGTCTTTGGCTAACCATGGTGTCAGTAAGGATAGGAATACCTGAAATATCTTTTCTTTTAAGGTTTTTGATGGCAAAATATCTTTGTAAAGATAGCTTCCTTGTGTATTTATTGAGATCAACAAATAAATCGAATATTTTGTGTGGATTAGGGGGGCAGTATGAGAGGCCTCTTCCTAATATTCTAATCTCATCATCTGTTAATACGTGTGATGAAAGATTGAAGATCCCCTTTCCTAGTTTTTGTAGTTTCTCCTTTTTTGAGGTGTGCCCTCTCCCTCTTCTTCCCCGTTTGGAAGTGGTCTTTTTTTGTTTTGTTGTTGTCGCTGTGGTTGGGGTGGTGCAGTCTGGGGGGCTATATTCCTCCTCCACAATGGAGCCAGATTGCGTACCCCTAAAAAATCAGCATTAGAAGTAGAGGGTCTTTCTTGAATGTTATGGCTATTCTGGCCCATGTTAGCTAGGGGCATCTGTGTGTTTATGTTAAATGCATTATTGCCCCCTGGAAAGTTGCTATTCGTATATTCTTGAATGGACTCTAATCTATTCCGTATTGGAATCTGATTAGGATTATTTCCTGAGTAATTGTCATTTGGCTGGTCTTGCAAGGGTTCATATCTATTATGTAGAGGGATATAGTTGGGGTTTTGATATGTAGAATTCTTATTATTGTAGTAATTACCATGGGATGGTTCATGATAGTTGTACCTATTATAGTGAGATTGTGGGTTTCTATTATATGACCCTTGTTTCACTCCATTATGACTGTGTGATTGTGCATAGTTGTTCCTATTGGAAAAATTGGATTTTCTATAGTTATTCTGATTATTCTTATTATGGTTTTTATTATATTGGACGACTGTCCATCCATTATTATCCTTAGGATCCACTGTCTTCTTGTTGTAGGTATAAACCACCCCTTCTGCATAATCATCCTCATCCCTCTTGAATTTGCTATTTTTAATCCTAATGATCTCATTCTGGTATTCATCTACTGCTTTTATAGTCTCACTGTTTAGCCTTTGGTACTCAGAGTGTTCTTTCATAGGCTCTAATTCTTTTTGTATTTGGTCGATTTCTATTTCAAGGGTGTCAACTAACTTGTCTGTGATCAATCAAAAGATCTATTAAATTGAAAGAGCACTCATCTAAAATTTTAAACCATTTGTCACTTAATTCTACATCATTTTTGAAAGAGCAACTTTTTTTGCTTAGTTATTGATAGGGCAACTGAAAACAGCTTAAGGAATGCACCAGGATCCATGGGGATGCCATTTGTGGGCCCCCCTACTTGCTGGTCCCTCGGCCCAGGTCCTATTTGCCTGGCTGATCAGTCCTCACCTGATATATATATATATATATATATATATATATATATATATATATATATATATATATATATATATATATATATATATACCGGGCCATGGACATGTCTAGCTAAAATTTACCGGGGCTTGAGGTCACTTTGGTTGAGAACCACTGGTTTAGACAACATTACTTCCTTAGATCAAAGTAACAGCTTTCTAGTCTACTTTTAGTCTATTTATGAAGTCAATTTAGATACTATAACTAAAAACTGAGGAGATACTATGAGTATTTTTTTGCACATTTTCTTTAGTGTATTGGTTGTTGCCAATATTCACAGTTTACATTCAGAATACCAGACTATAAATAGAGTTGATATCAAATACAAAAGTGCAAAATTGTAAAGACAATGCACAGTCATTGAAATTGTTGATCCAGGTCTCTATATTAGGCCAAATGACCGTAATCCTCTTATTGCCGTTTGCTGGAATGTAATGTTTGGAATGCTAGTTTTCTTTCTCGGTTTTCATTCACACAGTATTAGTATATCCCAAATGCAACACTTTCACAATTATTGTCATGGTTATTACATATATATTAATAATACAGTAAACACCTTGAGATTTCTATATAAAAAGTAAATTTATGCTTACCTGATAAATTAATTTTTTCTACGATATGACGAGTCCACGGATTTCATCCTTATTGGGGGGTTTATCCTCCTGCTAACAGGAAGTGGCAAAGAGCAGCACGGCAGAGCTGTATATATAGCTCCTCCCTTCCCTCCACCTCCAGTCATTCGACCGAAGTTAGGAAGAGAAAGGAAAAGCCAAAGGTGCAGAGGTGACTGAAGTTTATAAAAAATAAAATATAATCTAAATCTGTTTTAAAAATGACAGGGTGGGCCATGGACTCGTCATATTGTAGAAGAAAATTTATCAGGTAAGCATAAATTTACTTTTCTTCTACAAGATATGATGAGTCCACGGATTTCATCCTTACTTGTGGGATACAATACCAAAGCTACAGGACACTGATGAAAGGGAGGGACAAGACAGGAACCTAAACGGAAGGCACCACTGCTTGAAGCCACAGTCGTAATGTTGTGCAACTAGAATCTGATTACTTTGGCCAAAGCCAATTGAGGCCACCCCTGAAGCGCATTGAATATTGCCCTCAGTTCCAGAATATTGATTGAAAGTAGAGACTCCACCTGAGTCCATACACCCTGAGCCTTCAGGGAATTCCAGACTGCACCCCACCCTAGTAGACTGGCGTCCGTCGTCACTATCAACCACGAGGGTCTGCGGAAACATGTCCCTTGGGACAGATGATCCGGCGACAACCACCAAAGAATAGAGTCTCTGGTCTCTTGGTTCAGATTTATCTGAGGAGATAAATTTGCATAATCCCCATTCCACTGTCCGAGCATGCACAGTTGCAGTGGTCCGAGATGAAATCGAGCAAACTGAATGATGTCCATTGCCGCTACCATCAATCCAATTGCCTCCATGCACTGAGCCACTGATGGCAGAGGATTGGACTGAAGAGCTCGTCATGTATTTAGAATCTTTGACTTTCTGACCTCCGTCAGAAAAATCTTCATTTCTATAGAATCTATTAGAGTTCCCAAGAAGGGAACCCTTGTCTGTGGAATTAGTGAACTCTTTTCTAGATTCACCTACCATCCGTGAGTTCTCAGAAATGCTAACACTGTGTCTGTATGAGATTTTGTTACATGATAATTCGACGCCTGAATCAGAATATCGTCTAGATAAGGCACCACTGCTATTCCCTGCGGTCTGAGAACCGCCAGAAGGGACCCTAGAACCTTTGTGAAGATTCTGGGTGCTGTGGCCAACACGAAGGGAAGAGCCTTAAATACTGATGATGATCCTTGTGGATAGGAATATGCAGGTATGCATCCTTCAAGTCCACGGTAGTCATATATTGACCCTCCTGAATCATTGGTAAAATTGAGCGAATGGTCTCCATCTTGAAGGATGGGACACTGAGAAACTTGTTTAGACTCTTGAGATATAAAATGGGTCTGAACATTCCCTCTTTTTTGGAACCACAAAAAGATTTGAGTAAAACCCCCGTCCCTGCTCTAGTCTTGGAACAGGATGAATTACTCCAATAGTAGAGGGGTCTTCTACACAACGTAAGAACGCCTCTCTTTTAATCTGGTATACAGACAATCGTGAAAAAAGAAACCTCCCTCTTGGGAGAAAACCTTTGAATTCCAGTTGATACCCGTGGGTCACGATTTCCAGTGCCCAGGGGTCCTGAACATCTCTTTCCCAAGCCTGGGCAAAGAGAGAAAGTCTGCCCCTACTAGATCCGGTCCCGGATCGGGGGCCGCCCCTTCATGCCGACTTGGTAGTAGCAACGGGCTTCTCGTTTTGTTTACCCTTGTTCCAAGCTTGGTTGGGTCTCCAGACAGACTTGGCCTGAGCAAAATTCCCTTCCTGCTTTGTGGAGGAAGAGTAAGAAGAGGGTACTCCTTTAAAATTCTGAAAGGAACGTAAATTCTGTTTACCCCTCAATTTAACCGTCTTATCCTGAGGTAGGAGATGACCTTTACCTCCAGTGATGTCAGAAATGATTCCCTTCAAGTCAGGCCTGAATAGGGTCTTACCCTTGAAAGGAATAGCTAAAAGCTTTGACTTAGATGATACATCAGCAGACCAAGACTTTAACCATAGCGCTCTACTCGCTAAAATGGCGAATCCAGCATTCATAGCCGCCAATTTAGCAATTTGAAAGGCGGCATCTGAAAAGAATTAGCCAGCTTGAGAGCCTTAATTCTATCTAAGGTCTCAAATGACCCACGCACCAGTGGTTAGGTGTGCAAAGCTGGAGGAGCCACTGCTCAAAAGACTCCCAAATATCCAGAAACAAAGAAAGTCCAGCAGCACCACAGTAGTTTATCTTTTTAAAGCTTTATTAGTACCTGGAGGTAAAAACCATGACGTTTCGGGCCTAATAGCCCTTAATCATATGACCTTCATGCTGTATACAACATCCTTAAATACCCCACACCACAGGTGTGTATAATCACATTCAAATTTTATACCTGTTACAATTCTATACTACTATCGCCACCTAGTGGTTAAATTTATTATTACATCAAATAAATTCTATAAAAAAGTCTAACAGTGTTACATAAACGTATTTCAACTGCATCTTACATTTCATTTCAAAATTACAAGACAATGCGCTATTTTAATATTTACAATTTTCAGGAATGGGACAGAGGGATAATTCTTCAACTTGGTCCTTTATATCAAGAAAGTAAAATATGGTAGAATCTGCAAAATCACAAAAAGATATTAAAATCAATTTCACGGTTCATTCCCTTTGGATACAGACAATCTAGCCTATAAATCCACATAGATTCTCTCTTTTTTAAGATCAGTTCTCTGTTCCCACCTCTCCGTGGGACAGGGACATGATCTATAATTTGGAATTTCAATTGTGCAATTGAATGTCCAAAGGTCAGAAAATAATTGGAGACAGGGGCATTAAAATCTTTACACCTAATGTTGGACTTATGCTGTACAATTCTGTCCCTCACCCTTTGGGTGGTCTCTCCAATATAAATCCACCCACATGGGCATTTAATTAAGTAAATAGCATATTCTGTATTGCAAGTATAGAAGCCATTAATTTTAAATACTTTACCAGTTAAAGGATGTGTGAAATTACGGCCCTTAGCCATGTTATTACAATTACCACACCCTAGACAGGGATAACAACCCAAATTCTTTCCAGAGATAAAACTTTGTTTCATTTTCTTACTCCCTACATCTGCTCTTACCAGTTTATCTTTGATACTGGTGCCTTTTCTATATGCCAGCATTGGTCCATTAGAAAAAATCTTACAGTCTTGATGACACTCTCTTAGTAAAAAACAATATTTGTTCACAATTCTTTGTATTTTATAACTTTGATTGCTATACTCTGAAACAAAGATAATTCTATCATCTCTACTGGCCACTTTCTTTTTATTACCACTGTCATCTTGCTTAGCTCTCTGTATTTCATTATTAATAAGATCAACAGGATAGCCTCTTTCTCTAAAAATTTTTCCCATTTCCTCTAATCTAGTTCCCATAAGCTGTTGATCTGATACAATTCTTTTTACCCTAGTCATTTGACTTCTGGGCAAAGATTTAATTAGAGATAAAGGGTGTGCACTAGTATAGTGTAATAAGCTGTTCTTATCTGTAATTTTCCTGTATAGATTTGTCTTAAGACCCCCACCTTCCTTATATACCAAGGTGTCTAGAAAACTAATAGATTGCTCATCCCAAGTGAGGGTAAATTTAATACATCTTGTGGCTCTATTCAAATCTTCTACAAACTCCAATAGGGATCCAATATCGCCCCACCATACTCCAAAGACATAGTCTATATACCGCCACCAGGTGGCGCCATATAGAAGAAACATCTTATTCTGATAGACAAACTTCTCTTCAAAAATTGACATAAATAAATTCGCATAGGTAGGGGCGACATTAGATCCCATTGCAGTACCTTTAACCTGCATATAGAAATTATCCTCAAAAAGAAAGTATTTACAATATAATGTTTGCTGAATCTTTTGAGTATAATCCTATATTGTAATTACTTTCTTTTTGAGGATAATTTCTATATGCAGGTTAAAGGTACTGAAATGGGATCTAATGTCGCCCCTACCTATGCGAATTTATTTATGTCAATTTTTGAAGAGAAGTTTGTCTATCAGAATAAGATGTTTCTTCTATATGGCGCCACCTAGTGGCGGTATATAGACGATGTCTTTGGAGTATGGTGGGGCGACATTGGATCCCTATTGGAGTTTGTAGAATATTTGAATAGAGCCACAAGATGTATTAAATTTACCCTCACTTGGGATGAGCAATCTATTAGTTTTCTAGACACCTTGGTATATAAGGAAGGTGGGGGTCTTAAGACAGATCTATACAGGAAAATTACAGATAAGAACAGCTTATTACACTATACTAGTGCACACCCTTTATCTCTAATTAAATCTTTGCCCAGAAGTCAAATGACTAGGGTAAAAAGAATTGTATCAGATCAACAGCTTATGGGAACTAGATTAGAGGAAATGGGAAAAAAATTTAGAGAAAGAGGCTATCCTGTTGATCTTATTAATAATGAAATACAGAGAGCTAAGCAAGATGACAGTGGTAATAAAAAGAAAGTGGCCAGTAGAGATGATAGAATTATCTTTGTTTCAGAGTATAGCAATCAAAGTTATAAAATACAAAGAATTGTGAACAAATATTGGTTTTTACTAAGAGAGTGTCATCAAGACTAAGATTTTTTCTAATGGACCAATGCCGGCATATAGAAAAGGCACCAGTATCAAAGATAAACTGGTAAGAGCAGATGTAGGGAGTAAGAAAATGAAACAAAGTTTTATCTCTGGAAAGAATTTGGGTTGTTATCCCTGTCTAGGGTGTGGTAATTGTAATAACATGGCTAAGGGCCGTAATTTCACACATCCTTTAACTGGTAAAGTATTTAAAATTAATGGCTTCTATACTTGCAATACAGAATATGCTATTTACTTAATTAAATGCCCATGTGGGTGGATTTATATTGGAGAGACCACCCAAAGGGTGAGGGACAGAATTGTACAGCATAAGTCCAACATTAGGTGTAAAGATTTTAATGCCCCTGTCTCCAATCATTTTCTGACCTTTGGACATTCAATTGCACAATTGAAATTCCAAATTATAGATCATGTCCCTGTCCCACGGAGAGGTGGGAACAGAGAACTGATCTTAAAAAAGAGAGAATCTATGTGGATTTATAGGCTAGATTGTCTGTATCCAAAGGGAATGAACCGTGAAATTGATTTTAATATCTTTTTGTGATTTTGCAGATTCTACCATATTTTACTTTCTTGATATAAAGGACCAAGTTGAAGAATTATCCCTCTGTCCCATTCCTGAAAATTGTAAATATTAAAATAGCGCATTGTCTTGTAATTTTGAAATGAAATGTAAGATGCAGTTGAAATACGTTTATGTAACACTGTTAGACTTTTTTATAGAATTTATTTGATGTAATAATAAATTTAACCACTAGGTGGCGATAGTAGTATAGAATTGTAACAGGTATAAAATTTGAATGTGATTATACACACCTGTGGTGTGGGGTATTTAAGGATGTTGTATACAGCATGAAGGTCATATGATTAAGGGCTATTAGGCCCGAAACGTCATGGTTTTTACCTCCAGGTACTAATAAAGCTTTAAAAAGATAAACTACTGTGGTGCTGCTGGACTTTCTTTGTTTCTTAATTCTATCTAAGATATCCTCTAAAGGAGTCTCAGTCTTAAGAGACTCTTCTAGGGCCTCAAACCAAAAGCCACAGTTGTAACTGGTACAATGCATGCCTTAGGTTGCAAGAGGAAACCCTGATGAATAAACATTTTCTTTAGAAGACCCTCCAATTTCTTATCCATAGGGTCTTTGAAAGCGCAGCTGTCCTCAATAGGAATAGTTGTACACTTAGCCAGGGTAGATATAGCTCCTTCCACCTTAGGGACTGTTTGCCAGGAGTCCCGAACAGTGTCCAATATAGGATACATTTTCTTGAAATTAGGAGAGGGAGCGAACGGGATACCCGGTCTGTCCCATTCCCTCTTAATAATTTCCGCAATTCTCTTAGGAACCGGAAAACCGTCAGTGTAAGCCGGCACCTCTAAGTATTTGTCCATCTTACACAACTTCTCTGGTGGTACCACAATAGGGTCACAGTCATCCAGAGTCGCTAAAACCTCCCTAAGCAAAAGATGGAGGTGTTCAAGCTTAAATTTAAAGGACATGACGTAACGCACTTCCCGATTCGGAAAGTTCCCCCTCAGATAGAAGATCCCTAACCACCAATTCAGATCCCTGAGAGGGTACATTGGAAATAGCCAACAACGCATCAGAGTGATCAGCATTCACATTGTCCTCTGTCCTACTGAGTTTACCCTGTAACACTGGCAACTTAGATAACACCTCTGTAAGGGTAGTTGACATAACTGCAGCCATATCCTGCAGAGTAAATGAATTAGACGCGGTTGAAGAATCAGGCGTCGCTTGGGTTAAAGGTTGTGACGCTTGGGGAGAAGCTGGCGGTATACCCCGATTCCCTTCAGCCTGAGAATCATCTTTACACACATTTTCTTTACATAAAATTTGTGCTTTGCTTTGTAAGGCCCTCTCAGTACACGAGGGACAAAATGTCAGAGGGGGTTCCACAGTGGCATCTAAACACAGAACAAGGAGTTTCCTCCTCACTGTCCGACATGTTAAACAGACTAGCAGTACTGATAATAGTTGTACCTTGCTAAATATTGAGTTTTGATTATACAAAAAAAAAAAAAAAAAAAAAATTGTACTGCGCCTTTAAATTTTAAAAGCGCAACTATTTAATGAAAACTGCAAAAATGCTTTTTAGCCTGAAAAAACTGTTTTAATATGCCTAAAAACGCTCCTTAATATTGCATCCACTTGCAAGATAAGCCCAAACACAATATTATTACTCAGAACATAAATTTTATTATATATACAATTTATTGGCCCCTGCACCACGCCACAGCTCTGCTGTGGCGCCTACCTTCCCCCGGAATGAACCTGTTGTCCGGATATATAGAAAGGACTTATCAAGTGCAGACAACTTAAGCCTCCAGCCTCTGCTAGCTATGCGATGTCAATGAAGACTGCATGACGGAGCATGCAAAAATAGGCCCGCCCACTGTGGGCGTACTGTATTTTGACTAGGACCCACATGGGTCCAAACAAACATGCCTGACATGAAATAAAAATATTCGCCCTCCTAATGCAGACCAAACCCCTGCATCCAGTCATACCATAAACCGCTTTAGTCTCCCAGCGTCAAGCCCAAACATAAGCCACCAAGATATTTATAACTTCAGGCCATGAAATAAATACATTAATTAATTAATTAATTAATAAAGGGATTTCAGGTACACAATATCCATTTTTCTTAGTGCATACTGCTTACCCTTCCCCATATAGGGGGCAATGTCAGCCTGTTCTGATATATCAAGTCTCCCCAGAAAACAAAAGACTGAACATACCTCAATGCTGCTTGTAGCAAGACACCATTCTCCACACTGAAGATTTTCTTACACTACCTTCAGCTGTGCTGTGGGAACCATATGGATCTTAGATAATGTTTGCTAAGATCTTCAACATCAGGGCAGAAAATAATATATCTCCACTGCTCTTGGGAAGCAAGAGACCAACTATTTTCCCCTGAGAAAAAACATAATTTATGCTTACCTGATAAATTTATTTCTCTTGTAGTGTATCCAGTCCACGGATAATCCATTACTTGTGGGATATTCTCCTTCCCAACAGGAAGTTGCAAGAGGATCACCCACAGCAGAGCTGCTATATAGCTCCTCCCCTCACTGTCATATCCAGTCATTCGACCGAAACAAACCGAGAAAGGAGAAACCATAGGGTGCAGTGGTGACTGTAGTTTAATTAAAATTTAGACCTGCCTTAAAAGGGACAGGGCGGGCCGTGGACTGGATACACTACAAGAGAAATAAATTTATCAGGTAAGCATAAATGTTTTCTCTTGTTAAGTGTATCCAGTCCACGGATCATCCATTACTTGTGGGATACCAATACCAAAGCTAAAGTACACGGATGATGGGAGGGCCAAGGCAGGAACTTAAACAGAAGGAACTACTGCCTGTAGAACCTTTCTCCCAAAAACAGCCTCCGAAGAAGCAAAAGTATCAAATTTGGAAAAGGTATGAAGCGAAGACCAAGTCGCAGCCTTGCAAATCTGTTCAACATAAGCCTCATTTTTAAAGGCCCAGGTGGAAGCCACAGCTCTAGTAGAATGAGCTGTAATCCTTTCAGGGGGCTGCTGTCCAGCAGTCCCATAGGCTAAACGGATTATACTCCGAAGCCAAAAAGAAAGAGGTTGCCGAGGCTTTTTGACCTCTCCTCTGTCCAGAGTAAACAACAAACAGGTTAGATGTTTGACAAAAATCTTTAGTAGCTTGTAAGTAAAACTTCAAGGCACGGACTACGTCTAGATTATGGAAAAGACGTTCCTTCTTTGAAGAAGGATTAGGACATAATGATGGAACAACAATCTCTTGATTGATATTCTTGTTAGAAACCACCTTGGGTAAAACCCCCGGTTTTGTACGCAGAACTACTTTATCTGAATGAAAGATCAGATAAGGAGAATCACAATGTAAGGCAGATAACTCAGAGACTCTTCGAGCCGAGGAAATAGCCATCAGAAACAGAACTTTCCATGATAGAAGTTTGATATCAATAGAATGAAGGGGTTCAAACGGAACCCCTTGAAGAACTTTAAGAACCAAGTTTAAGCTCCATGGTGGAGCAATAGGTTTAAACACAGGCTAAATTCTAACTAAAGCCTGACAAAATGCCTGAACGTCTGGAACTTCTGCCAGACGCTTGTGTAAAAGAATAGACAGAGCAGAAATCTGTCCCTTCAAAGGACTAGCTGATAATCCCTTGTCCAAACCCTCTTGGAGGAAGGACAATATCCTAGGAATCCTAACCTTACTCCATGAGTAATTCTTGGATTCACACCAATGAAGATATTTACGCCATATCTTGTGGTAGATTTTCCTGGTGACAGGCTTTCGTGCCTGTATCAAGGTATCAATGACTGACTCGGAGAAGCCACGCTTTGATAGGATCAAGCGTTCAATCTCCATGCAGTCAGTCTCAGAGAAATTAGATTCGGATGATTGAAAGGACCTTGTATGTGAAGGTCTTGTCTCAGAGGCAGAGTCCATGGTGGAAAGGATGACATGTCCACTAGGTCTGCATACCAGGTCCTGCGTGGCCACGCAGGCGCTATCAGAATCACTGATGCCCTCTCCTGTCTGCTCCATCGACTGATTGCCAAAATCAGAGGAAACGGCGGAAACACATAAGCCAGGTTGAAGAACCAAGGAGCTGCTAGAGCATCTATCAGCGTCGCTTCTGGGTCCCTGGACCTGGATCCGTAACAAGGAAGCTTGGCGTTCTGGCGAGACACCATGAGATCCAGTTCTGGTTTGCCCCAACGATGAACCAATTGAGCAAACACCTCCGGATGGAGTTCCCACTCCCCCGGATGAAAAGTCTGACAACTTAGAAAATCCGCCTCCCAGTTCTCTACACCTGGGATATGGATTGCGGATAGGTGGCAATAGTGAGACTCTGCCCAGCGAATTATCTTGGAGACTTCTAACATCGCTAGGGAACTCCTGGTTCCCCCTTGATGATTGATGTAAGCCACAGTCGTGATGTTGTCCGACTGAAATCTGATGAACCTCAGGGTTGCTAACTGAGGCCAAGCTAGAAGAGCATTGAATATTGCTCTTAACTCCAGAATATTTATTGGGAGGAGTTTCTCCTCCTGAGTCCACCCTTGGACAGGTGGACCCGAGATAACCACCAGAGAAGAGAATATCTTGTTTCCTGATCCAGATTTAGTAGAGGGGACAAATCTGTGTAATCCCCATTCCACTGACTAAGCATGCATAATTGCAGCGGTCTGAGATGCAGGTGTGCAAATGGCACTATGTCCATTGCCGCTACCATTAAGCCGATTACCTCCATGCACTGAGCCACCGCAGGGCGCGGAGTGGAGTGAAGAACACGGCAAGCATTTAGAAGTTTTGATAACCTGGACTCCGTCAGGTAAATTTTCATTTCTACAGAATCTATAAAAGAGTCCCTAGGAAGGAAACCCTTGTGAGAGGAGATAGAGAACTCTTTTCTTCATTCACTTTCCACCCATGTGACCTCAGAAATGCCAGAACTATCTCTGTATTAGACTTGGCAATTTGAAAGCTTGACGCCTGTATCAGGATGTCGTCTAGATAAGGAGCCACCGCTATGCCTCGCGGTCTTAGAACCGCCAGAAGTAAGCCCAGAACCTTTGTAAAAATTCTTGGGGCTGTAGCCAACCGAAGGGAAGAGCTACAAATTGGTAATGCCTGTCTAGAAAGGCAAATCTCAAACACCGATAATTCTTGTGAATCGGAATGTGAAGGTAGGCATCCTTTAAGTCCACTGTGGTCATGTACTGACCCTCTTGGATCATGGGTAATATGGTTCAAATAGTTTCCATCTTGAATGATGGAACTCTGAGGAATTTGTTTAAGATCTTTAGATCAAAAATTGGTCTGAAGGTTCCCTCTTTTTTGGGAACCACAAACAGATTTGAATAAAAACCCTGTCCCTGTTCCGTCCGCGGAACTGGATGGATCACTCCCATTACTAGGAGGTCTTGCACGCAGCGTAGGAATGCCTCTTTCTTCATCTGGTTTGCAGATAATCTTGAAAGGTGAAATCTCCCTTGTGGAGGAGAAGCTTTGAAGTCCAGAAGATATCCCCGAGATATGATCTCCAACGCCCAGGGATCCTGAACATCTCTTGCCCACGCCTGGGCGAAGAGAGAAAGTCTGCCCCCTACTAGATCCGTTGCCGGATAGGGGGCCGTTCCTTCATGCTGTCTTGGAGGCAGCAGCAGGCTTTCTGGCCTGCTTGCCCTTGTTCCAGGACTGGTTAGATTTCCAGGCCTGCTTGGATTGAGCAAAAGTTCCCTCTTGTTTTGAAGCAGAGGAAGTTGATGCTGCACCTGCCTTGAAATTTCAAAAGGCACGAAAATTAGACTGTTTGGCCCTTGATTTGGCCCTGTCCTGAGGAAGGGTATGACCCTTACCTCCAGTAATGTCAGCAATAAATTCTTTCAAACCAGGCCCGAATAAGGTCTGCCCCTTGAAAGGAATGTTGAGTAATTTACACTTTGAAGTTACGTCAGCTGACCAGGATTTAAGCCATAGCGCCCTAAGCGCCTGGATGGCGAATCCGGAATTCTTAGCCATTAGTTTAGTCAAATGAAAAATGGCATCAGAAACAAATGAGTTAGCTAGCTTAAGTGTTCTAAGCTTGTCAATGATTTCAGTCAATGGAGCTGTATGGATGGCCTCTTCCAGGGCCTAAAACCAGAATGCCGCCGCAGCAGTGACAGGCGCAATGCATGCAAGGGGCTGTAAAATAAAACCTTGCTGAATAAACATTTTCTTAAGGTAACCCTCTAATTTTTTATCCATTGGATCTGAAAAAGCACAACTGTCCTCAACCGGGATAGTGGTACGCTTTGCTAAAATAGAAACTGCTCCCTCCACCTTAGGGACCGTCTGCCATAGGTCCCGTGTAGTGGCGTCTATGGGAAACATTTTTCTAAATATAGGTGGGGGGGGAAACGGCACGCCGGGTCTATCCCACTCCTTACTAATAATTTCTGTAAACTTTTTGGGTATTGGAAAAACATCAGTACACACCGGCACTGCATAGTATTTATCCAGTCTACACAATTTCTCTGGCACTGCAATTGGGTCACAGTCATTCAAAGCAGCTAACACCTCCCCAAGCAATACACGGAGGTTCTCAAGCTTAAATTTAAAATTAGAAATCTCTGAATCAGGTTTCCCCGAGTCAGAGACGTCACCCACAGACTGAAGCTCTCCGTCCTCAGGTTCTGCATATTGTGACGCAGTATCAGACATGGCCCTTACAGCATCTACGTGCTCTGTATCTTGTTAAACCCCAGAGCTATCGTGCTTGCCCCTTAATTCAGGCAATCTGGCTAATACCGCTGACAGGGTATTATCCATGATCACAGCCATGTCCTGGAAAGTAATCGCATGGGCGTCCCTGATGTACTTGGCGCCATAATAGCGTGCGTCCCGTGAGCGGGAGGCAAAGGGTCTGACACGTGGGGAGAGTTAGTCGGCATAACTTCCCCCTCGACAGAACCCTCTGGTGACAATTCTTTTATAGATTAAGACTGATATTTACTGTTTAAGGTGAAATCAATACATTTAGTACACATTCTCCACCATGGCTTTTAAACATAATGAACAAGTAGTTTCCTCTGTGTCAGACATGTTTGTACAGACTATCAATGAGACTAGCAAGCTTGGAAAACACTTTAAAACAAGTTAACAAGCAATATAAAAAACGTTACTGTGCCTTTAAGAAAAACAAATTGTCAAAATTTGAAATAACAGTGAAAAAAGGCAGTTACACTAACGAAATTTTTACAGTGTATGTCACAAGTTAGCAGAGCATTGCACCCACTTGCAAATGGATGATTAACCCCTTAATACCAAAAACGGAATAATAAATGAAAAAAACGTTTTTAAAATTAGTCACAACAACTGCCACAGGTCTACTGTGGTTGTTACCCTCCTCAAACACGACTTTTGAAGCCTTTTGAGCCCTTCAGAGATGTCCTGTATCATGCAGAGGGAAGCTGAATGTCTCGGTCTGTAATTTTAGCTGCGCAGAAAAGCGCTAAAATAGGCCCCTCCCACTCATATTACAACAGTGGAAAGCCTCAGGAAAATGTTTCTAGGCAAAAATCAAGCCAGCCATGTGGAAAAAACTAGGCCCCAATAAGTTTTATCACCAAGCATATATAAAAACGATTAAACATGCCAGCAAACGTTTTATATTGCACTTTTATAAGAGTATGTATCTCTGGTAATAAGCCTGATACCATTCGCTATTAAATCACTGTATTTAGGCTTAACTTACATTAATCCGGTATCAGCAGCATTTTTCTAGTAAATTCCATCCCTAGAAATATGTTAACTGCACATACCTTATTGCAGGATAACCTGCACGCCATTCCCCCTCTGAAGTTACCTCACTCCTCAGAATATGTGAGAACGGCAGTGGATCTTAGTTACTTCTGCTAAGATCATAGAAAACGCAGGCAGATTCTTCTTCTAATGCTGCCTGAGTCAAAATAGTACACTCCGGTACCATTTAAAAATAACAAACTTTTGATTGAAGAAAAAAAAACTAACTATAATACACCACTCTCCTCTTACTACCTCCATCTTTGTTGAGAGTTGCAAGAGAATGACTGGTTATGACAGTGAGGGGAGGAGCTATATAGCAGCTCTGCTGTGGGTGATCCTCTTGCAACTTCCTGTTGGGAAGGAGAATATCCCACAAGTAATGGATGATCCGTGGACTGGATACACTTAAGAGAAATAGCACTCCCTGGCACTATTTTAAAATAAAAAACTTTTTGATTGAAGAATCTAAACTAACACCTCACTTTACCTCTTCCTATTACTAACACAGGCAAAGAGAATGACTGGAGGTGGAGGGAAGGGAGGAGCTATATATACAGCTTTGCTGTGGTGCTCTTTGCCACTTCCTGTTAGCAGGAGGATAAATCCCACATGTAAGGATGAAATCCGTGGACTCGTCATATCTTGTAGAAGAAATGGTTAGTTAGTTATGTGTAATGAAACTTTTCAATATATTTTCATTATTTATTTCCCCCCTCATTTCGTGTATTTTAGCTCTGAAAACAGTGATTTCCTAATTCTCAGAACTTGAAATTAACATCTCATGGATAACTCTGCTACATACATGTCCCTAATCAGCTTTATCAGATAACTGCACAACAATTCACTTTATACTAACTTTATGACCATGGCTAGCATTGTCTGCAGACTAAAGCCCAAGATTGATGCCTCCAAATAAGGAAAATGGTGGGTGGAAACTAGCCATTGAAAAATAACTGCAGGAAAAAGGATGTTTTTTTTTAAAAAGTTTAGACTTGGGTGATATTTTATAGCAATACATCAGATATGTCTTAATTACACAGTGTTTACTGTCCATTTAAAATGAGGTTTAACACAAAACTGTAACACCCCTTTAAATGCCTAAGGAAAAAAACACTGCAATATATATTCTGTTTTTTGGCATAAACCCACTCCCCCAGAGATACTGGAGTGCATAATATGCTGAAGTTTGCCTGCCAAATCTACATGCTAACCAGGAGCTCTGTCAAATAAACACTCAAGAGGGCTTTCAGTTAGTGTATCCCTGTGCTGTTCTTGCTTTGGAAGAAAAACTTAGTGATAATCTCCCTCCCCCCCAAAAAAAAAAAGTTTAATATATGCAACGTTTATTTTTTTTAATTCCAAATATATTTTCAAAATCATATAATAATCAATATGAGTATACCTAACTCCAAGCTGTACAAAATTGTTAGTGTTAATCATGAAATTAAAATAACACTAAGAAAGTTAAATTCCTTTCAGTGATATGGATAACAAATTATGCTTACCTGATAATTTTCTTTTCTTCTGATGGAAAGAATCCACAGCTGCATTCATTACTTTTGGGAAATAAGAACCTGGTCACCAGGAGGAGGCAAAGACACCCCAGCAAAAGGCTTAAAGGGACACTGAACCCACATTTTTTCTTTTGTGATTCAGATAGAGCATGACATTTTAAGCAACTTTCTAATTTACTCCTATTATCAATTTTTCTTTATTCTCTTGGTATCTTTATGTGAAATACAAGAATGTAAGTTTAGATGCCAACCAATTTTTGGTGAACAACCTAGGTTGTCCTTGCCGATTGGTGGATACATTCATCCACCAATCAAAAACTGCTGTCCAGAGTTCTGAACCAAGAAAAAAGCTTAGATGCCTTTTTAAAAAAAAAAGATAGCAAGAGAACAAAAACATTAATATGAGTAAATTAGAAAGTTGCTTAAAATTACATGCTCTTTCTGAATCACGAAAGAAAAAACATAATTTATGTAAGAACTTACCTGATAAATTCATTTCTTTCATATTAGCAAGAGTCCATGAGCTAGTGACGTATGGGATATACATTCCTACCAGGAGGGGCAAAGTCTCCCAAACCTTAAAATGCCTATAAATACACCCCTCACCACACCCACAATTCAGTTTAACGAATAGCCAAGAAGTGGGGTGATAAGAAAAAAGTGCGAAAGCATATAAAATAAGGAATTGGAATAATTGTGCTTTATACAAAAAAATCAAAACCACCACAAAAAAGGGCGGGCCTCATGGACTCTTGCTAATATGAAAGAAATGAATTTATCAGGTAAGTTCTTACATAAATTATGTTTTCTTTCATGTAATTAGCAAGAGTCCATGAGCTAGTGACGTATGGGATAATGATTACCCAAGATGTGGATCTTTCCACACAAGAGTCACTAGAGAGGGAGGGATAAAATAAAGACAGCCAATTCCTGCTGAAAATAATCCACACCCAGAATAAAATTTTAATGAAAAAACATAAGCAGAAGATTCAAACTGAAACCACTGCCTAAAGTACGTTTCTACCAAAAACTGCTTCAGAAGAAGAAAACACATCAAAATGGTAGAATTTAGTAAAAGTATGCAAAGAGGACCAAGTTGCTGTTTTGCAAATCTGATCAACCGAAGCTTCATTCCTAAACGCCCAGGAAGTAGAAACTGACCTAGTAGAATGAGCTGTAATCCTTTGAGGCGGAGTGTTACCCGACTCAACATAGGCATGATGAAATAAAGATTTCAACCAAGATGCCAAAGAAATGGCAGAAGCTTTCTGGTCTTTTCTAGAACCGGAAAAGATGACAAATAGACTAGAAGTCTTTCGGAAAGACTTAATAGCTTCAACATAATATTACAAAGCTCTAACAGCATCCAAAGAATGCAATGATTTCTCCTTAGAATTCATAGGATTAGGACATAATGAAGGAACCACAATTTCTCTACTAATGTTGTTAGAATTCACAACCTTAGGTAAAAAATTCAAAAGAAGTTCGCAGCACCGCCTTATCCTGATGCAAAAATCAGAAAAGGAGACTCACAAAAAAGAGTAGATAATTCAGAGACTCTTCTGGCAGAAGAGATGGCCAAAAGAAACAAAACTTTCCAAGAAAGTAATATAACGACCAAAGAATGCATGGGTTCAAAAGGAGGAGCTTGAAGAGCCCCCAGAACCAAATTCAAACTCCAAGGAGGAGAAATTGACTTAATGACAGGTTTTATACGAACCAAAGCTTGTACAAAACAATGAATATCAGGAAGATTAGCAATCCTTCTGTGAAAAAAAACAGAAAGAGCAGAGATTTGTCTTTCAAGAAACTTGCGGACAAACCTTTATCTAAACCATCCTGAAGAAATATAAGTCTTCCAGACTCTATAATATATCTCTCTAGATACAGATTTACGAGCCTGTCACATAGTATCAATCACAGAGTCAGAGAAACCTCTTTGACCAAGAATCAAGCGTTCAAACTCCACACCTTAAAATTAAGGTTTTGAGATCCTGATGGAAAAAAGAACCTTGAGACAGAAAGACTGGTCTTAACGGAAGAGTCCACAGCTGGCAAGAGGCCATACGGACAAGATCCGCATACCAAAACCTGTAAGGCCATGCTGGAGCTACCAGCAGGACAAACAAGCATTCCTTTAGAATATTGGAGAATACCCTTGGAAGAACTAGAGGCGGAAAGATATAGGCAGGATGACACTTGTAAGGAAGAGATAATGCATCCACTGCCTCCGCCCGAGGATCCCTGGATCCGGACAGATACCAGGGAAGTTTCTTATTTAGATGAGAAGCCATCAGATCTATTTCTGGGAGTTCCCACATTTGAACAATCTGAGGAAATACCTCTGGGTGAAGACCATTCGCCCAGGTGCAACGTTTGGCGACTGAGATAATCCGCTTTCCAATTGTCCATACCTGGGATATGAACCGCAGAGATTAGACAGGAGCTGGATTCCGCCCAAACCAAAATTCAAGATACTTCTTTCATAGCCAGAGGACTGTGAGTCCCTCCTTGATGATTGATGTATGCCACAGTTGTGACATTGTCTATCTGAAAACAAATGAACAACTCTCTCTTCAGAAGAGGCCAAGACTGAAGAGCTCTGAAATTGCACGGAGTTCCAAAATATTGATCGGAAATCTCACCTCCTGAGATTCCCAAACCCCTTGTGCCGTCAGATACCCCCACACAGCTCCCCAACCTGTAAGACTTGCATCTGTTGAGATTATAGTCCAGGTCGGAAGAACAAAGAAGCCCCCTGAACTAAACGATGGTGATCTGTCCACCATGTCAGAGAGTGTCGTATAATCGGTTTAAAGATATTAATTGAGATATCTTTGAGTAATCCCTGCACCATTGGTTCAGCATACAGAGCTGAAGAGGTCGCATGTGAAAACGAGCAAAGGAGATCGCATCTGATGCGGCAGTCCTAAGACCTAAAATTTCCATGCATAAGGCTACCAAAGGGAATGATTGTGACTGAAGGTTTTGACAAGCTGAAATCAATGTTAAACTTCTCTTGTCTGACAAGGACAGAGTCATAGACACTGAATCTATTCTAGAAACCTAAAAAGGTTACCCTTGTCTGAGGAATCAATGAACTGATTGGTAAATTGATCCTCCAACCATGAACTTGAAGAAACAACACAAGTCGATTCGTATGAGATTCTTCGAAAATGAGAAGACTGAGCAAGTACCCAGATATAGTCCAATAAGGAAATACCAAAACCCTGTTCTCTGATTACAGAAAGAAGGGCACCGAGAACCTTTGAAAAAAATTCTTGGAACTGAGGCTAGGCCAAACGGTAGAGCCACAAAACTGGTAATGCTTGTCTAAAAAGAGAATCTCAGACACTAAAAGTGATCTGGATGAATCGGAATATGCAGATACACATCCTGTAAATCTATTGTAGACATATAATGCCCTTGCTAAACAAAAAGCAGGACAGTCCTACAGTAACAATCTTGAATGTTGGTATCCTTACATAATGATTCAATATTGATAGATCCGGAACTGGTCTGAAGGAATTGACCTTCTTTGGTACAATGAAGAGATAAAATAAAACCCCAGCCCCTGTTCCAGAACTGGAACTGGCATAATTACTCCAGCCAACTCTAGATCTGAAACACATTTCAGAAATGCTGAGCCTTTGCTGTGTTAACTGGGACACGGGAAAGAAAAAAATCTCTTAGCAGGAGGCCTTAACTGAAGCCAATTCTGTACCTTTCTGAAACAATGTTCTGAAACCAGAAATTGAGAACGGAATTGATCAAAATTTCTTTGAAGAAAACGTAATCTGCCCCATACCAGCTGAGCTGGAATAAGGTCCGCACCTTCATGGGTACTTAGGAGCTGGCTATAGGTTTTCTATAAGGCTTGGATATATTCCAAACTGGAAATAGTTTCCAAACTGATACCGCTCCTGAGGATGAAGGATCAGGCTTTTGTTCCTTATTGTGAGGAAAGGAACGAAAATGATTATTAGACCTAAATTTACCTTAGATTTTTTATCCTTTGGTAAAAAAGTTCCCTTCCTTCCAGAAACAGTTGAAATAATAATTTATTACCCTGGAAAGAAAAGGAAAGCAAAGTTGACTTAGAAGACATATCAGCATTCCAAGTTTAATCCATAAAGCTTTTCTAGCTAAAATAGCTAGAGACATATACCTGACATCAACTCTAATGATATCAAAAGATGGTATCACCAATAAAATTATTAGCATGTTATAGAATAATAATAATGCTATAAAAACATAATTTATGCTTACCTGATAAATTCCTTTCTTCTGTTGTGTGATCAGTCCACGGGTCATCATTACTTCTGGGATATTATCTGCTCCCCTACAGGAAGTGCAAGAGGATTCACCCAGCAGAGTTGCTATATAGCTCCTCCCCTCTACGTCACCTCCAGTCATTCGACCAAAGACCAACGAGAAAGGAGAAGCCAAGGGTGTAGTGGTGACTGAATTATAATTTAAAAAATATTTACCTGCCTTAAAAAACAGGGCGGGCCGTGGACTGATCACACAACAGAAGAAAGGAATTTATCAGGTAAGCATAAATTATGTTTTCTTCTGTTATGTGTGATCAGTCCACGGGTCATCATTACTTCTGGGATACCAATACCAAAGCAAAAGTACACGGATGACGGGAGGGATAGGCAGGCTCATTATACAGAAGGAACCACTGCCTGAAGAACCTTTCTCCCAAAAATAGCCTCCGAAGAAGCAAAAGTGTCAAATTTGTAAAATTTGGAAAAAGTATGAAGCGAAGACCAAGTTGCAGCCTTGCAAATCTGTTCAACAGAGGCCTCATTCTTAAAGGCCCAAGTGGAAGCCACAGCTCTAGTGGAATGAGCTGTAATTCTTTCAGGAGGCTGCTGTCCAGCAGTCTCATAGGCTAAACGTATTATGCTACGAAGCCAAAAAGAGAGAGAGGTAGCAGAAGCTTTTTGACCTCTCCTCTGTCCAGAATAAACGACAAACAGGGAAGAAGTTTGGCGAAAATCTTTAGTTGCCTGCAAGTAGAACTTGAGGGCACGAACTACATCCAGATTGTGTAGAAGACGTTCCTTCTTTGAAGAAGGATTTGGACACAAGGATGGAACAACAATCTCTTGATTGATATTCCTGTTAGAAACAACCTTAGGTAAGAACCCAGGTTTAGTACGCAGAACTACCTTGTCTGAGTGAAAGATCAGATAAGGAGAATCACAATGTAGGGCTGATAACTCAGAGACTCTTCGAGCCGAGGAAATAGCCATTAAAAATAGAACTTTCCAAGATAACAATTTTATATCAATGGAATGAAGGGGTTCAAACGGAACACCCTGTAAAACGTTAAGAACTAAGTTTAAACTCCATGGCGGAGCAACAGTTTTAAACACAGGCTTGATCCTAGCTAAAGCCTGACAAAAGGCCTGGATGTCTGAATTTTCTGACAGACGCCTGTGTAACAAGATGGACAGAGCTGAGATCTGTCCCTTTAATGAGCTAGCCGATAAACCCTTTTCTAAACCTTCTTGTAGAAAAGACAATATCCTAGGAATCCTAACCTTACTCCAGGAGTAATCTTTGGATTCACACCAGTATAGGTATTTACGCCATATTTTATGGTAAATCTTTCTGGTAACAGGCTTCCTAGCCTGTATCAGGGTATCAATAACCGACTCAGAAAAACCACGTTTTGATAAAATCAAGCGTTCAATTTCCAAGCAGTCAGCTTCAGAGAAGTTAGACTTTGATGTTTGAATGGACCCTGAATCAGAAGGTCCTGTCTTAGAGGTAGAGACCAAGGCGGACAGGATGACATGTCCACTAGATCTGCATACCAAGTCCTGCGCGGCCATGCAGGCGCTATTAGAATCACTGATGCTCTCTCCTGTTTGATTTTGGCAATCAATCGAGGAAGCAGCGGGAAGGGTGGAAACACATAAGCCATCCTGAAGTTCCAAGGTGCTGTCAAAGCATCTATCAGAACCGCTCCCGGATCCCTGGATCTGGATCCGTAGCGAGGAAGTTTGGCGTTCTGGCGAGACGCCATGAGATCTATCTCTGGTTTGCCCCAACGTCGAAGTATTTGGGCAAAGACCTCCGGATGAAGTTCCCACTCCCCCGGATGAAGAGTCTGGCGACTCAAGAAATCCGCCTCCCAGTTCTCCACTCCCGGGATGTGGATTGCTGACAGGTGGCAAGAGTGAGACTCTGCCCAGCGAATTATCTTTGATACTTCTATCATTGCTAGGGAGCTTCTTGTCCCTCCCTGATGATTGATGTAAGCTACAGTCGTGATGTTGTCCGACTGAAACCTGATGAACCCCCGAGTCTTTAACTGGGGCCAAGCTAGAAGGGCATTGAGAACTGCTCTCAATTCCAGAATGTTTATTGGCAGGAGACTTTCCTCCTGACTCCAGTGTCCCTGAGCCTTCAGAGAATTCCAGACAGCGCCCCAACCTAGAAGGCTGGCGTCTGTTGTTACGATTGTCCAGTCCGGCCTGCTGAACGGCATCCCCCTGGACAGATGTGGCCGAGAAAGCCACCATAGAAGAGAGTTTCTGGTCTCTTGATCCAGATTCAGAGTGGGGGACAAATCTGAGTAATCCCCATTCCACTGACTCAGCATGCACAATTGCAGCGGTCTGAGATGTAGGCGTGCAAAGGGTACTATGTCCATTGCTGCTACCATTAAGCCGATCACCTCCATGCATTGAGCTACTGACGGGAGTTGAATGGAATGAAGGACACGGCATACATTTAGAAGCTTTGTTAATCTGTCTTCTGTCAGATAAATCTTCATTTCTACAGAATCTATAAGAGTCCCCAAAAATGGAACTCTTGTGAGAGGCAAGAGAGAACTCTTCTTTTCGTTCACTTTCCATCCATGCGACCTTAGAAATGCCAGAACTAACTCTGTATGAGACTTGGCAGTTTGAAAGCTTGAAGCTTGTATCAGAATGTCGTCTAGGTACGGAGCTACCGAAATTCCTCGCGGTCTCAGAACCGCTAGAAGGGCACCCAGAACCTTTGTGAAGATTCTTGGAGCCGTAGCCAATCCGAATGGAAGGGCTACAAACTGGTAATGCCTGTCTAAGAAGGCAAACCTTAGATACCGGTAATGATCTTTGTGAATCGGTATGTGAAGGTAAGCATCCTTTAAATCCACTGTGGTCATGTATTGACCCTTTTGGATCATGGGTAAGATTGTCCGAATAGTTTCCATTTTGAACGATGGAACTCTTAGGAATTTGTTTAGGATCTTTAAATCCAAGATTGGCCTGAAAGTTCCCTCCTTTTTGGGAACCACAAACAGGTTTGAGTAAAACCCTTGTCCTTGTTCCGACCGCGGAACCGGATGGATCACTCCCATTAATAATAGATCTTGTACACAGCGTAGAAACGCGTCTTTCTTTATTTGGTTTGTTGACAACCTTGACAGATGAAATCTCCCTCTTGGGGGAGATAATTTGAAGTCTAGAAGGTATCCCTGAGATATGATCTCTAGCGCCCAGGGATCCTGGACATCTCTTGCCCAAGCCTGGGCGAAGAGAGAGAGTCTGCCCCCCACTAGATCCGGTCCCGGATCGGGGGCCCTCGGTTCATGCTGTCTTAGGGGCAGCAGCAGGTTTTCTGGCCTGCTTGCCCTTATTCCAGGACTGGTTAGGTTTCCAGCCTTGTCTGTAACGAGCAACAGCTCCTTCCTGTTTTGGTGCAGTGGAAGTTGATGCTGCACCTGCTTTGAAATTCCGAAAGGGACGAAAATTAGACTGTCTAGCCTTAGCTTTGGCTTTGTCTTGAGGTAGAGCGTGGCCCTTACCTCCTGTAATGTCAGCGATAATTTCTTTCAAACCGGGCCCAAATAAAGTTTGCCCCTTGAAAGGTATATTAAGTAATTTGGACTTAGAAGTTACATCAGCCGACCAGGATTTTAGCCACAGCGCCCTACGTGCCTGAATGGCGAATCCTGAATTCTTAGCCGTAAGTTTGGTTAAATGTACTACGGCCTCCGAAATGAATGAATTAGCTAGTTTAAGGACTCTAAGCCTGTCCGTAATGTCGTCCAGCGTAGCGGAACTAAGGTTCTCTTCCAGAGACTCAATCCAAAATGCTGCCGCAGCCGTAATCGGCGCGATGCATGCAAGGGGTTGCAATATAAAACCTTGTTGAACAAACATTTTCTTAAGGTAACCCTCTAATTTTTTATCCATAGGATCTGAAAAAGCACAGCTATCCTCCACCGGGATAGTGGTGCGCTTAGCTAAAGTAGAAACTGCTCCCTCCACCTTAGGGACCGTTTGCCATAAGTCCCGTGTGGTGGCGTCTATTGGAAACATCTTTCTAAATATTGGAGGGGGTGAGAACGGCACACCGGGTCTATCCCACTCCTTAGTAACAATTTCAGTTAATCTCTTAGGTATAGGAAAAACGTCAGTACTCGCCGGTACCGCAAAGTATTTATCCAACCTACACATTTTCTCTGGTATTGCAACAGTGTTACAATCGTTAAGAGCCGCTAAGACCTCCCCTAGTAATACACGGAGGTTTTCCAATTTAAATTTAAAATTTGAAATATCTGAATCCAATCTGCTTGGATCAGAACCGTCACCTACAGAATGAAGCTCTCCGTCCTCATGCTCTGCAAGCTGTGACGCAGTATCAGACATGGCCCTAGAATTATCAGCGCACTCTGTTCTCACCCCAGAGTGATCACGCTTGCCTCTTAGTTCTGGTAACTTAGCCAAAACTTCAGTCATAACAGTAGCCATATCTTGTAATGTTATCTGTAATGGCTGCCCAGATGTACTAGGCGCCATAATATCACGCACCTCCCGGGCGGGAGACGCAGGTACTGACACGTGAGGCGAGTTAGACGGCATAACTCTCCCCTCGCTGTTTGGTGAAATTTGTTCAATTTGTACAGATTGGCTTTTATCTAAAGTAGCATCAATACAGTTAGTACATAAATTTCTATTGGGCTCCACCTTGGCATTGGAACAAATGACACAGGTATCTTCCTCTGAATCAGACATGTTTTAACACACTAGCAATAAACATGCAACTTGGTTACAATCTTATTTAACAAAAAACGTACTGTGCCTCAAAGAAGCACTAAACGATTAAATGACAGTTGAAATAATGAACTGAAAAACAGTTATAGCATCACTCTTTAAAAACAACACAACTTGTTAGCAAAGGTTTGTTCCCATTAGTAAAGTAACACGAATTAAATTTTAAACATAAAAATCACAGAGCAACGTTTTAAAACACAGTCACTACATAAGTCTCACAGCTCTGCTGAGAGAATCTACCTCCCTTCAAAGAAGTTTGAAGACCCCTGAGTTCTGTTAGAGATGAACCGGATCATGCAGAAAATACAAGAGTAACTGACTGGAAATTTTTGATGCGTAGCAAAGAGCGCCAAAAACGGCCCCTCCCCCTCACACACAGCAGTGAGAGAGAAACGAAACTGTCATAATCAAAACAAGCAAACTGCCAAGTGGAAAAATAATGCCCAAATATTTATTCACTCAGTACCTCAGAAATGCAAACGATTCTACATTCCAGCAAAAACGTTTAACATGAATTAAATACCTATTAAAAGGTTTAATGTACTTTTACAGAGTAATTCCGGTGAAATACCATCCCCAGAATACTGAAGTGTAGAGTATACATACATGTCATTATAACGGTATGGCAGGATTTTCTCATCAATTCCATTCAGAAAATAAAAACTGCTACATACCTCAATGCAGATTCAACTGCCCGCTGTCCCCTGATCTGAAGCTTTTACCTCCCTCAGATGGCCGAGAAACAGCAATATGATCTTAACTACTCCGGTTAAAATCATAAGAAAAACTCTGGTAGATTCTTCTTCAAACTCTGCCAGAGAAGTAATAACACGCTCCGGTGCTATTGTAAAATAACAAACTTTTGATTGAAGTTATAAAAACTAAGTATAATCACCATAGTCCTCTCACACCTCCTATCTAGTCTTTGGGTGCAAGAGAATGACTGGGGGTGACGTAGAGGGGAGGAGCTATATAGCAACTCTGCTGGGTGAATCCTCTTGCACTTCCTGTAGGGGAGCAGATAATATCCCAGAAGTAATGATGACCCGTGGACTGATCACACATAACAGAAGAAATTATGATCTGTTACTTGTTGCGCTAAAGCTTCTAACCAAAAAGTTGAAGCTGCAGCAACATCTGCTAAAAATATAGCAGGTCTAAGAAGATTACCTGAACATAAGTAAGCTTTTCTTAGAAAGGATTCAATTTTCCTATCTAAAGGATCCTTAAATGAATTACTATCTGCCGTAGGAATAGTAGCACATTTAGCAGGAGTAGAGACAGCCCCATAACCTTAGGGATTTTGTCCCAAAAAAACTCTAATCTGTCAGATGGCACAGGATATAATTGCTTAAACGTTTAGAAGGAGTAAAAGAATTACCCAAATTATTCCATTCCCTGGAAATTACTTCAGAAATAGCATCAGGGAGATTAAACACTTCTGGAATAACTACAGGAGATTTAAAAACCTTATTTAAACGTTTAGATTTAGTATCAAGAGGACCAGAATCCTCTATTTCTAATGCAATTAATACTTCTTTAAATAAATAAAGAACGAATAAATTCCATCTTGAACAAATACAAAGATTTATCAGCATCAACCTCTGAGACAGAAACCTCTGAACCAGAAGAACCATTATCAGTATCAGAATGATGTTCATTTAAAAATTCATCTGAAAAAAGAGAAGTTTTAAAAGACTTTTATGTAAACTAGAAGGAGAAATAACAGACATAACCTTCTTAATGGATTTAAAAAATAAAATCTCTTATGTTTATCAGGAACACTCTGAAAATTAGATGTTGACGGAACAGTAACAGGTAATGTAACAGTACTAAAGGAAATTTTATCTGCATTAATAAGTTTGTCATGACATGCAATACAAACAACAGCTGGAGAAACAGATACCAAAAATTATAGCAGATACACTTAGCTTGGTAGCTCCAACACTAGACAGCGATTTTCCTGTAGTATCTTCTGACTCAGATGCAACGTGAGACATCTTGCAATATGTAAGAGAAAAAACAACATATAAAGCAAAATTGATCAAATTCCTTAAATGACAGTTTCAGGAATGGGAAAAAAATGCCAAAGAACAAGCTTCTAGCAACCAGAAGCAATGAAAAAATAAGACTTAAATAATGTGGAGACAAAAGCGACGCCCTTATTTTTTAGCGCCAAATAAGACGCCCACATTATTTGGCGCCTAAATGCTTTTGGCGCCAAAAATGACGCCACATCCGGAACGCCGACATTTTTGGCGCAAAATAACGTCAAAAAATGACGCAACTTCCGGCGACACGTATGACGCCGGAAACGGAAAAGAATTTTTGCGCCAAAAAAGTCCGCGCCAAGAATGACGCAATAAAATGAAGCATTTTCAGCCCCCGCGAGCCTAACAGCCCACAGGAAAAAAAGAGTCAAATTTTTGAAGGTAAGAAAAAATGATTAATTCAAATGCATTATCCCAAATATGAAACTGACTGTCTGAAAAATAAGGAAAGTTGAACATTCTGAGTCAAGGCAAATAAATGTTTGAATACATATATTTAGAACTTTATAAACAAAGTGCCCAACCATAGCTTAGAGTGTCACAGAAAATAAGATTTACTTACCCCAGGACACTCATCTACATGTTTGTAGAAAGCCAAACCAGTACTGAAACGAGAATCAGCAGAGGTAATGGTATATATAAGAGTATATCGTCGATCTGAAAAGGGAGGTAAGAGATGAATCTCTACGACCGATAACAGAGAACCTATGAAATAGACCCCGTAGAAGGAGATCACTGCATTCAAATAGGCAATACTCTCCTCACATCCCTCTGACATTCACTGCACGCTGAGAGGAAAACCGGGCTCCAACTTGCTGCGGAGCGCATATCAACGTAGAATCTAGCACAAACTTACTTCACCACCTCCATCGGAGGCAAAGTTTGTAAAACTGAATTGTGGGTGTGGTGAGGGGTGTATTTATAGGCATTTTAAGGTTTGGGAAACTTTGCCCCTCCTGGTAGGAATGTATATCCCATACGTCACTAGCTCATGGACTCTTGCTAATTACATGAAAGAAAAATTGGTTTCAGTGTCCCTTTAAATACTCCTCCCACTCCCCTCATCCACCAGTCATTCTGCCGAGGAACAAGGAACAGTAGAAGAAATATCAGGGTGAAAGGTGCCAGAAGAATAAAATAAGGACACACTACATAAAAAATTATGGGTGGGGAGCTGTGGACTCTTTCCATCAGAAGAAAAGAAAATTATCAGGTAAGCATAATTTATATTTTTCTTCTTAAATTGAAAGAGTCCACAGCTGCATTCATTACTTTTGGGAAAACAATACCCAAGCTATAGAGGACACTGAATGCCAAGACGGGAGGGTACAATAGGCAGCCCATTCTGAGGGCACCAAGCCTGAAGCCACTGTACACAAAGAACCCAGCTTCGTCCGAAGCCGAGAAAACTTTAAAAGGAAAAAGCCCCATGGACACTGACCTGCAGGTAGTCCAGAGCCTAGTTAGAGACTGCAAAATCAGACTCAACTGAGCCAACAGGCCTCCAGGAGACACTGTCGCCTAACAGTCGGTCCCTCACCACTCACCCCTCACTACAGAAGGGAACACCAGCCTAAATTCTCAAAGGGATAGGGCCAGAAGAACCGAAGGAAAAAACCCAAAGGTCACAAATCCATAAAGGAAACCCCCCAGAGCGAGCCCAGCTCACAAAGGCCCAAATGGGTCCCGACAGACAAGTGGAGACTACGCCTGGACTAGGAAAAAAAACAGAGGTATAGGACCGGGCATATGAACAGAGAAATATTCTCTCAAACGCCGTGCAAAAGCACAAAAAGACAACAGAAGACCTCCTCAGTCCTCACATCGTCCAAACTTGGAACACTAAAGTATTCCGTACAAAAAAAAACGTGCAACAGACCCAGACAAAAAACCCTGAGTCAAGAGTCTCAGGATAACACAGAGAAAACTTGCTGAGAGAAAAAGCAGCCAGAAAAAGATAACTCCCAGACAGAGGGCCCACTCTAGGCAATCCAAGTACTAACCAGGCCCGACCCTGCTTAGCTTCCGAGATCAGACGAGATAGGGCGCATTCAGGGTGGTGTGGCCGTAGGCCCCACAGGTCTGCCAAAAAAGGAGAATCATAACTTCTACGAGGTCCCCCAAGAAAGAGAAGTGACACCCAGAACCCAAGAAGGAGCAATCCTAAACCCTCTGCTTGTATGCTTAGGGAGCTAGCTATAGCTACTATGCCCACCTAGGTCCTGTAGACGACAACGTCTCTCAGAACCCACTCCCAGCCGGGCCAGCCCCAGCAACGGCAGGTCTGAAACAGGGGAACAGAAGAACCCCAAAACCAGCTCAAAAATGAGCGGAAGAATGGCAAAAGCCAATCCAACAGAGCAAGGGTGCAACCCGACTCCTTAGGACAACAGGACCGTAGACCCAAAGGATCTAGCAAAAAGGTCCAACTTAGTCTTGACACTGAGCCAGCAAGACTCCAAATGGAATGGAACAACCTGGAGAGAATATCCCTCTCAACTAGGGATATTCACAGGTCCCATCTCCTGACCCAGGAGAAGCCCTTAAAAAAAAAAAAAAAAGGACCACATCTCCATAAAAAGGAGACTAAGTTCTCACCCAATAAGGGGAAAGGACCAAAAGGCAGCACCTTCCACAAGCCACAGGCTAAAGGAAAGATCAATCCGAAACTAAGAAGCCCTGTTGAAAGTGATTCCCCTAAAAACTAGCCTGCTAACACGCAACCAATGTGCAATAGTGGCATCAGTGACACTGCAAGTCCATTCACCTGCAGAGCAGAGAATTCAATGGATACTACAGCAAGCTGACCAAGGGAAACCGCCTAAGGTGCAAAACAAGCCCAATGAGCAACCGCACTCAGAAAACCTGGCCAAACAAAATCAGGTCAAGTAATCAGAGTAAAAGGACATAGCCCAAGTTTCCAGGAACTGGGGAACCCTGAACCAACCCTGGAGCCTAAAGGTCCGGTTACATCCCACAATGAGATCCACAATGGAAAATGCTGAGTAAAACTCAGCAACCGGAAGCCCCAGGGAGAACAGGTCCGAATCCCCAATTGTTTAAATAATCAATACCCGCAAACGTAACACCCCGTCTGAATAACAACCCAGACCACAAGGGATACTTAATGCAATATCCAGATCAACCCGGATAACGAGAAAAACTCGCAAGTCCCGACCAAAGGAAGAGACCACCCCTTGCTGAAGTCCCACTCTCCAAAGGAGCGAAGGCGGAAAAAGTCGTACAGCGATGCTAGAACTTCTAGACGCACCAACATCCTCAGGACAATAAGGCAAGGGAATACCTCAAGGTCAAAACCACTCGAGCAAAGGCTGGTCTCCACATCACCTCCGTACAAGCGGATGATCACAGGGAGAAAGGGGCGCGAACCATCCACCGTTATGGGAGGAACCCCAAGCAAGCCCAAGGAGACCACGCCCAGTGTCCCTAACAGGGAACAAACATCTCCCAGGCCCCTAAAAGGAGGGCTAATATGGAGACCACAGAGGAAGACCAAAAAGTCTCAGAAAAACAGCTAGACAGTTCCCATGCAATAGCTGCAGCTGGTTACATTCTGCAAACCATCCGCTGCAAGGCAGCTGAACTACCCTTCAACTACTAGCTCTGAGGACCAAGTCCAAAAGGACAATCCACGAGCCTCAAAAGAAAAAAGGTCAAATCGCTCACTCAGCGGTAAAAAGGTGCAAAGCCCTCCAACTCTCCACCACGTGGAGGAGGAACTCTAGGGTCCGACAATACCAGACGCAAGAGAGAGTGACGCAGCGGAAACTCCACTGACCCAGTCATCCAAATTGAAGGCTATAAAGGACCGAGACAATCCTTCCTGCCATGCAGACCCACAGGTCCTTTAGAATGCTTAATGAAAATGTAAAACAAATGATAACATGAGCACTTGGCACCTCGACTGGACCAGCCAACCAGAACAGCGCCACATGTCTGAACAGCTGCAAGACCAAAACCAACAGGACCAGCCTGCAACCCAGGTCCTAACCGTCAATCTGCAGAAATCCTCCCTCAGAGGGGAAGAAGGGAAAACAGACAAACATAGGACTAACATGTCCCCAAAAACACTTCCACAGAAGCAACAGAGTGTATCGATCCCAGTTTAAAATTCCCCAAGGAAATAAACAAATTAAAAGACATCCTAATCGGATAAATAGAAAATATAAGACAACCCATAGGTTAACGCCACATAAGAAAACAGACCGCAGGACTAACCAAACGGAGTCAGGAAATTACATCACCACATGTCTAATAAGGTGCACCATTCGAAGCAGACTGAAAATTCCCGTATCCGAGGATAGGATCATTTAATAACTGAAAAACATGTCTGAGTAAGATGAGAAGGCGCGCAACTCTGTAACGAAAGGCACAACACTCAGGGACAGTTACACCCACAGGGAACTGTACAAGCCCTCCCCAAGGCGGTAGACCCGGGAAAATAGGGCACAAGCACAATCGCGCATAAACACCTGGACTCTGCAGACTAATAATCGCCAACAATATGTGGAAGCGAAAACGTGCTGCAACCTCCAAGGGGAACAAGCCGCCCTGCATGGAGGAATAATCATAATCTGGGTTACCCACATGTGTAGAAGTATGGAGCGGTAGGGAACTCTCCTCTTGGAGGACAGGACCCCCAGAGGCGGATAGCTCAGCTGACCCTTGATTCCCCGAGCCCGAGGAACCAGGCGCTCTAATACAGCACACCGAACATAACTGATTGACATGCGTCAACAATACCAATCCGGATTCTTCCCCGGACGAAGAATCTGAAATTAGAATAGTCTCAGTATCAGAATAATCCATAACCGAGTCTGCAATTTGAACTGTCTCAGCATCAGAATCGTCCATAACAGGATAGAGAATATGCCAATAAGGACTATTTTAAGACACCCACAATGGCTGGGGCACTCCCCACATACTATGAACCAGACCCCTGCGAACTAGAATTTCTCTGCCGTCACACGGTCAGGAATGCGGAAATGGAAGACTGAACGTAATCACGCCCGGCCAGAAGGTAAAACCGTACAGTCAAAAAAAAAGTGCGCCCAACCATAAGGTCGCATCACTTCCAAAGGCCTTTATGTTCCACTCCAAGAGCCCATTTAACACTACACATAAGCAGATTGAATCACATAACAAACATGATTAAAAAAAAACCCTGTTCAATAACCCCCCTCAGCAGATATTTACCCTCGATTCCAAGATACTAAAAGGAGACTCACTGAGACCTTTATGTTAAGTTAGTCCCGCAAGGTGGTAGCCTCTCAGGAAAACATTAGTACAGTACATTTTCACAAAGAAAGAGAATAAAATGATCTTACCGGAATCTACACCGTGGAACAGGAACACGGCCCTTCAGGTGTGACGGATAGTAGCATCGCTTCTGCCATGGACTTGAGAGAAGAAAGCAGGCAGCGGAGAGAAGTTTGACAATGCTGATTGCTTGAGGAGCCATTAACATGAGCCGGGATGGTTTCGCAGAAAGACTCTTCCTGCATCTCCGGACTAACTTTCATCCAAGCCCTCACTGAGAGACTGACAGGATTACTTAAAACTCCTGTCCCATGTCGAAGAGTACTGCCCTCCATAAGAGACAAATTAAATTCTGACACTTCTCTGCCAACCTCCTAGGACGAAAGACAAAGAATGACTGGGAGATGAGGGGAGTGGGAGTATTTAAGCCTTTGGCTGGGGTGTCTTTGCCTCCTTCTGGTGGCCAGGTTCTTATTTCCCAAAGGTAATTAATGCAGCTGTGGACTCTTTCCATTTAAGAAGAAAATTTGTTTTCTTACCTGTTGGAGCTACAGTGCTCAAAATGCAGCATTTAAATTTGAAAGATGGTCACTTCTCCCTTTTATGCTTAGCTAGGCGATAAGCCTGCCCAGAGGGCAGTCTATTTAAAAAAAAAAAAAACTAAAAACCCAAAACTAAAAATTACACAAAATAAAAAATGTAAAATTACAGAATAAAAAAAAGCTATCCAAAATAAAAAAATTAAACCTTGTAGGTCATTGCCCTAAGTTAAACAGCTCTTTTACCTAAACAAATTAACAATTATCCCCTTACAGTAGAACTACCTGCCCACCAAACCCCCCAAAATAAAAAATCTAACACTAAAAAAAAACTAAACTACTCATTGCCCAAAACTAAAACTACTCATTCAGCTCTTTTACTGCCCTTAAAAAAGGGCAATCAGCTCTTTTCCAGCCAAAAAACCCCCCTAATATAAAAAAAAAAACTAAGACTAAGCCCCAAATAGGTACTCACCGCTCCTGAAGTCCAGTGGAGGTCTTCATCTAGGCAGCTCCATCATCTTCTAGCTTCATCCGGAACGAAAGTGGCGCAGAGTGGAGCCGTCTTCCCCAATGCATGGATCCACAGCGGCGGTCCGCAATGGCATGGAGGCTCCTCTTCATCAGATGTCCGTGGTAAACTGAAGATTGAATGCAAGGTACCACATTCAATTTGGGGTATCTTGCATTCCTATTGGCTGAAACTTTAAATCAGGCAATAGGATTAGAGCTACTGAAATCCTATTAGCTGTTCAAATCAGCCAATAAGATTTCAGTAGCTCTCATTCTATTGGTTGATTTCAAAATTTCAGCCAATAGGAATGCAGGGTACCCCAATAAATATGGGCTACCTTGCATTCAATCTTCAGTGTGCAACGGACGATCGTATGAAGAGGAGTCTCCATGCTGCTGAGGACCCGTGCATCAGGGAAGCCAGCTTCGCATCTCTGCTCCGCCTTTACTCCGGCTGAAGATAGAAGATGATGGAGCCGCCTGGAAGAAGACCTTCTCCGCTGGACTTCAGGAACAGGGCTTAGTTTTAGGATTTTTTTATTTTATATATTTTTTATTTTTTTTTAAAGATTAGGGATTTAATGGGCTGTAAAATAGCTGAATGCCTATAAAAATGCCTCTTTAAGGGCAATGGGTAGTTTAGGTTTTTTTAGTGTTAGATTTTTTTTTTTTTTTTTGGGAGGTTTGGTAGGTGGGGTTTTTTTTACTGTTAAGGGGGAACTTAGTATTTTTAAATGTAAAAGAGCTGTTTAACTTAGGGCAATGCTCTACAAAAGGCCCTTTTAAGCTGTGTTTTTATTTGGGGGGGGGGGGCTTTACATTTTCATAGGGATTAGGTTTAATTTTTTATTTTTGATAATTTTGTTTATTTTTCTCTGTAATTTTAGTGTTTTATTTTTTGTTATTTTAGATAATTTTTTTTGTAATTTAAATGTTAGGTTTTATTATTTTAAGTGTAACTTCGTATTGGGGTTAATTTAGGGGGTGTTAGGTAAGGGGGCTTAGTAATTAAGTTAGTTATTTGATTTGTGGGGGGTTGGAGGTTTATTTCACCACCCTGACATTTTGGGGGGGGGGGGGGGTAGTAGTTTATTTCACCACCTTGCCATTTTCGGAATCCACCTGGATGCAGCTTCCAACATTCTTTTGGCTGCGTGTGCAACTGGCGACGGACGCGTTAGAAACGAGATTATAGTATAGATGAAACAACTAGATTGTGTATGTGTGTGTAAAATATATATATATATATATATATATATATATATATATATATATATATATATATATATATATATATAAAATGACTATTCCCCCCTGCCTGCAAGTCACAATCTTTTCTGTCTGCGTCTTTGGTTTGGGGTTTGTTTTCTAAAATGCAAATAATTGTCAATATTGATTTTAAACAACAACTATAACCTGATAGTAATACTGTACTATTTTTCTGAGGGTACTATGTAATAAAAAAGTTATATAAAAACTACTTTTATGTTACATGTATAATCTGTATCATGACATTTATATATTGACTAAAACACACACACACATAAATAAAAAGTAGTTGTGGGAGTCTGCAATCCCATTTCTCATATGCAGCTATCACGATGTCAGGATCCAAAAGTCTGTATTCACTTAATAGAGAGTAAATCTGCATTCACTGAATTTTCAAAGGCAAACAGTAGTTTATTATAGTGTGATGTTTCGGAACTATGTCCCTTCCCAAGGAAAACAGTTTCTCTGAGGAAGGGAAATATGTCCAAAAGCTTTACACTAAAATAAAGTGTGTGGATTAGGATTACCCGGGTTAAACTGACATTACCCAGCAGCTCTGGATAAAGCCCAATTTAAGATCTTACATCTGGCTTTACCCGGGTAATCCTATGATTACCCAGACTCTTCTGGATAAAGCTTCACACATGTATACGGTGCATTGCAATTCTCCCATTTTCACTATTATTTTTTGCCTCTGCCTGGAGGGTTCAAGGGGTGCACCCCGACGATCCTCTGGCATCCAACCCAGGTAACCTTGGCCCCACCCCCTTGAACCCAAACAAACGTGTCAAACAATTTTAGACAATAAGGATGATTATATGATCCTTACTTTTGATCCAACTGAGAAGTTTACTAGAGATCTAAGATCTGTGTTAGATGAAGGTTTCAGTAATGAACTAATAACTAAAGATGAATTTAGATTTATGTGCAATATGGTTTTTTTATAGCCTACCAAAGGTGCACAGAGATCATAGGACACACACACACACACTAACATCTTACGTACAAGACACTAAAGATGTCTTAAACAGTTTGCAAAAAAAAAAGAGACACCTTCCTAGTCAGTATTGATGTAGAAAGCTTGTATTTAAATATTGAACATCACTTGGGAATTAGGGTAATTCAGTTTTTCTAAAGACAACAAACCCAACAGGGGGATTACATGATGACTTTATTATTGAAGAGAAAGTAGTTATGTTCTAAAACAAAAAGGAAAGGAGTATTTCCTTTTTGTTTTAGAACATAACTACTTTCTCTTCAATAATAAAGTATACTTACAGAAGAGGGGCACAGTGATGGGGACAAGCTGTGCTCCCACATATGCCAATTTATTCCATAGTTGGATTAAACATATGAGCACACTAAATGAAGGGCATTTGGGGCACTTTTAGAAAATTAACCAGATGTCTGACCTCTGGTTTATTTTCTGGGCGCTAATTGCTACCACGAGCATTTGAATAATTATTAGAGTGACCTTTGAACCTGTATTTTCTCTTGAAAAATACAAACTTGGGAGAGAAAAAAAAAAAAAGAGCTAACCACCAAATATACTTCAAGTGTTTAGAATCATATTCTTTAGGAATGAATCCAAATATAAGAGCTGTCTGCCAAAGGGCAATAATACAGAAGTATGAATTTATACAGTCATGTATTCTCTTCCCATGCTAATATAACTAGTTTTATTGACACTCTCCTAAATAAAATTATTCTAAACTTTTTTTTTTTATATAGGTATGTTAGAACATTCTTTCATACCAAAAGAAACAAAGGTGTCTTCTTTAATTCATACAATTCTTCCTTACAAGCATTTTTTTTCTATTTCCTGGGTTTCCACTTTACAAGTCAAAGTGTTCAATTTCATTAGCTGTATTTATAAAGATAATATGACTAGTGGGATCAGTTGCTGTTATTTACATAGCAAAATAAGCACTTAAGCTGAAGTTGTGCAATCATTTCTGTTTATATCAAAATAACTACAAAACTGACATGACTCTTCTAGCAATTAATACAAAGATTGTACCTTCATGGCAAATAACTATACAAATAAGCTTTTAGTATTTATTTTCTCTAAATATATACATACATACATACATACATATTTATTAAAAACCATAACTCTGAGAAGTCTTTCAACAAGATTTTGGCGTGTGTCTGTCGAATTTTTTGGAGGAATATGAATTCCAATGGTGTTCAATGTGGTTCAGGTCAGGGCTCTTGTGCAGGCCACTAAGGTTCTGCCAGACCAAACTCAGCAAACCATGTCTTAATGCCTCTTTTTGTGCACAGGAGCACAGTTATTCTGTTACAGGAAAGGGCCTTCCCAAACTCTTGTCACAAAGGTGAAAGCATCTTATTTTTATTTTATTGTCTTTGTAGTAAGCTGCAGCATTAAAATGACCCTTCACTGGACTAAGAGGCCTAGCGCTGACATTGAAAAACATGGCCATACCGTTAGCCTTTCTCCACCTTTACAACAGGCACAATGCATTCTGGAAGGAAGCGTTTTCCTGGCATCCGCCATACAAAGATAAGTCCATCAGACTGTCAGATAGTATGATTCATAACTCCAGAGAACAAGTTTCTACCAGCCCAGAGTCCAATGGGGCATGGTTTATGCATGCTTTACCCCTCTCCAGCTAACACTTGGCATTGCCATGTTGATGTGAGGATTTTGTTAAGCTGCTCGGTCCATGAAAAACACATTTCATGCAACCAGGGCTGGCACAAGCATGGGACAAAGTGGGTCCAATGGACACAGGCAGTACTTGACAAGGGGCATCACTTCAGTAACTGAGTTAGTCACTGTCAGACCCAGACCCCTCATGTCCTCTGTCTTTATGGGAGAAGTCACAGGCTCCCAGCAACATAACATCATGCATAAAGACACAGAACTGGTCAGGGATGACATTCAAAGTGCATTTCTTCCCTAATTTTCCTTCCCACGTATTGTGCATAAGCATTGGCTGCATATAGGTGTACAGGAAAGCTTAGTAAGGTCAGCAACCAGGCAAGTAGGTTTATATGCATATCAGTAATGTTACTATTGGGCGGGGGGGGGGGGGGCATCATTGCATTCTCGGACCAAGGCAGCACAATATCTTGAGCAACTCCAGACAAACCGTTCTTGTGTTGACGTTGCTCCCAGAGGCAGTGTTAATTTTGATTTAGTTTTAGTCATAGTCTTGACTAAAATGCCTTTTTTTAGTTAAAGGGACAGTCTACACCAGAATTTGTATTGTTTTAAAAGATAGATAATCCCTTTAATACCCATTCCCCAGTTTTGCATAACCAACACAGTTATATTAATACACTTTTCACCTCTGGGATTACCTTGTATCTAAGCCTCTGCAAACTGCCCCCTTATTTCAGTTCTTTTGACAGACTTGCAGTTTAGCCAATCAGTGCCTGCTCCCAGATAACTTCACATGCACGAGCACAGTGTTGTCTATATGAAATACATGAACTAACACCCTCTAGTGGTGAAAAACTGTTAAAATGCATTCTGAAAAGAGGTGTCCTCCTATGTTAAGCTTTCAACTAAGAATACCAAGAAAACAAAGCAAAATTGGTGATAAAAGTAAATTGGAAAATTGTTTAAAATTACATGCTCTATCTGAATCATGAAAGTTTTTTTTGGCCTAGACTGTCCCTTTAAGTCATATTTTTGTCATCTGAACTGTTAGTTTTAGTCTAGTTTAAAATCTAATTGGTTGGGGGAACTTCCGGGCGGCGGCCACGATAGGTCGCAAAATTCCATACTGCTCCTGCATTCTACCTATTTTTATCAGATATAATACTTCAGAAGGCTCATCTGTCAGCTAAACACACAGATTTGTGACTCCCTAAAGATCCTGCATCGAATGAAGCCAAAACTGCATAGATAGATGCAACTTTGAGCACCCGGAGCACATTTTAAGGTTGAGGCCTTTAACTTACCCCCCAGCGAGGCACAATTGGGCCTTGTCGTTACACAGCACGCAGTGCTGATTGTATCATACCAGGAGCATATAAGCCAAGTATCCCTGCAACGAACGTACCTACCATGGATGCTATACAAATATTGAGGGAAATAGATAGCCTGCTCTTTGTCTATCAGAAGGAATTCTCAGAGACCCTTGAGGAAGCATTTCAACTTACGACAGGAGGTCCTTCTATCTGCACCTCTGTGTTTGCCCCTGAGAGTGACCACAACGATGAAGCCAGTGCATCTGATCGAACCCTAGCAAAACCCCAGAAGTTCCTGTATGAGGGGTCAGGAGTATTTCTAGCAAGCGGGGGAGCGCTGGATGCAACATGCGATGCATGTTGTGTGGGGCCCCACTCAGTGCTTACCTCCCATCACATTGCCGCAGTAGAGGTTTCGGTCGCTGATCTAGTGGCAGCGGTACAACTGCCTGACAGTGCAAAGTCCCAACTACAACACATCTTAATTCTAGCCGACACTGGGACAGAGCCAAGCGCCTTGACACAAGGTAGAAGAAGAGACCTTACAACTAATATGTGTTTCCAGCGGACCCTAGCAAGCTATCTGCTACATACCAGAGATGCGTTTCCCGGTAGCCGCATCCCTCTCTCTCATGCTTGTTTTTTGGGTCACACAAAGAATGGTATGGCTGCTTGCACTATGATGGGGACAGTTCTTCAACGCCTGGGTATAGGCTGAGTGACTCGCTAAGTTTCCCATGACGGACACATATCAGTATATGCTCAGTCTTTACATTGCAGCCGAGTTGAGGTTAAGGGTTGCTTTACATTTGATATAGTTATCTATTTGTTCCGCTTAAACAAAGTTATTGAGAGTGTTATTTTATTTTCCTACGTTGTTGTGAGTGTATCTAAGAGAACTCTACATGAGGACTATAAATGTTCTGTTTGTGCAACGTCACAGAATCTATTACTATTCATTACCATAATTTGCTGTGAGTATATCAGTGGGAATTCTCTATGAGGGTTATTAATGTTCAGTTGGGGCACAGTTACAGAAACAATTAGTATTTCATCACTATAATATATTGTGAGCGCATTTGTGGGAATTCACTTTGAGGACTATTAATCTTCAGTCACTGAAGCTATTGTTATTAATTAACTTCCATATTTTACAGTGAGTGTACTTGTGGGAATTTTTTTTCAGAGGACTATCATTGTCTAAACTCATATGTCTCCCTTTGTATTGGCCACTCCCATGTTACTATGTATTTGTCTGTTTTCATTTCCACCTAGGGATAACGAGATCCCTCTCCCTTGCTTTGGATTTGAAGTAGAGCTGCCTACTTACAATATGGAGATTATCTTTGTTCATGTTTAACTGCATAACATTGTGTATAGGTAGCATGGTGAATGCCTGAAATCAAAAAGTCTTGTTATTAGAGATTGGGATCACTTTGTTGCTTGGAACTATGGGCTCATATACTTAGGATGCTTATAACCTATAGGTTTAGTCCCTCTATGCAACCACCCAATATAATCATATGAGAAGTGTGAATACGCCGATAATTATTGTAAAAACAGCTTTTTTGGAAGATACCAGTTAAAACTGGTGCTCCCTTGTTACTACCCTATTCTTCCACTATAGCTCATCAAGCGGTACTACTTGTATATACGAGTAATAGTGGTCTGACCATACTAACCTTACTCCTTTTTATTAATTCCTATAACTCACAACCCTACAAAAATCAGGTCCCGATATCTGTATTAGGAATGCTCGGCACCTTGTAAGTAATTATCCAGTGCCTTAATGTCATGTATCTAAATTTTTATCATTGCTCTACGTGGTGGGGATTCCTCATATTGCTGAAGCTAATAATATTATGGTGATACTTGGTAATACTTAGCAATTTAGACAATATTGCACCTAAAAGAAAATAATTTAAAATCTGATGTCAATTTGAGACCCATGAGTGGTCTCCTTGGTATCAATGTACCTTCTATTATTCTTATTCTACATATCATGAGGTCCAAAAGTGGCCTATGGAGTGGGTGTGAAGGTCCATAACTTTATTGGCATGTCTATCTATGCTGTTTAATTGAAATAATTTATTTATGCTCCCTGACCATATTACTGATGACAGCTTGTACAAAATGTGAAATCTGATTGTATTCCTTCTTTTTTCTTTTAATACATTGTTTGTATGCCAAAACATAAAACCTCAATAAAAAAAAAAAAATCTAATTGGTTTAGATAAACTATAATGCATAATAGGCATTAAAAATTTCTCTAGAACTTCCAAGCTCATTATATAACCCTAGAGTAAAGTTTTATTAACCTGTTTTTTATTTATGGTATTAAGGTTTGAACATGAAAAAACAAATTATGCTTACTTGATCATTTTCTTTTCTTTTGACGGGAAGGGTCCACAGCTGCATTCATTACTTTTGGGAAATACAGAACCTGGCCACCAGGGGGAGGCAAAGACATCCCAGCCAAAGACTTAAATACCTCCCCCACTTCCCTCATCCCCCAGTCATTCTGCCAAGGGAACAAGGAACAGTAGGAGAAATATCAGGGTGAAAAAAAAGGTGCCAGAAGAACAAAAAAATTACAGCCGCCTCAAATAAAAACACGGACGAGAACTGTGGACTCTTCCCGTCAGAAGAAAAGAAAATTATCAGGTAAGCATAATTTATGTTTTTCTCCTTTAAAAACGGGAAGAGTCGACAGCTGCAGTATTACGTTTGGGAAAACAATATCCAAGCTAGAGGACACTGAAAGCAAACAACGGGTGGGTACAAAAATGTGGCCCCTTCGAAAGGCACCACAGCCTGAAATTACCCGACACCCTATAAAAATAGACGACACAGGTGAAAACCCGAAGTCCAGGTAACTGCACATTAGTTACACCGCCAGCAAATTCGAACAAGAGACCACTCAGTCCCAGAGTCTGTCGAGCTCAAACAGCCTGCGAGGAGTCACGACTCCCATGAAGGTACATGGCCATAGGACAAGGACCGCTATCTGCCCTCGAAAAGGAGAACAGATTCCCAGGAAAAATCCAATGGATCATTCCACACGGCTCAACAAACATAGAACAACCCAAGGTTGTCTTACGATAGTAGCGCCCAGGGAGACGAACTCCCTAGAACACAAGGACCGCATAAAAAGAGATCCATACACAGGGAAACACGACACAAGAAGGACTCAAGGGACACCCTTATATCCCTGATCCAGTCATATAATCTAAGATACTCCAGAAAACAAGAGTTCCCTGTTGCCATGTATCAGATCGAAACTTGCAGGCTAGGCCCGCAGAGAAAGCAGCAATTGGATAACTATCCCAGCCGTTAGGAAAGAGCTCTCCAAGAGAACACCAAACCATCTAACCAAGAACTTTCAATGACCAGATTCCATGTAGGAAAGCTGACTCAACCATCGCAAAATCCAACCACCGAAAGGCGTTTTAAAGCCTACTAGCACATATTCAAAGTGCAAATAGCTGTGGCTGGATTCAAACTGCTAACCTTGCAAATGCTCACAGCCCTCCGAATACCGGGCTCCAATGAGCGTCCCCTCCCAGTACCAGACACCATTAGAAAAGAGGAGGACATCTTAAGTCCTACCACCAAATGGAAGGACTGACTCTGGAAGAAAACGGTCAACACTTCAAGATGACCAATCCCGAGCTTCCCTCCAGGGTAATGGTCCCAGCCCAAAGGCTAGTCAAAGACCGAAAACAAGAGTCCCAGACCTCTGGAAGAGAAAGGAAGGGTCAACGAGGAACAAAGCCCCCAGTTAGACCTCTGACCGCTACTACAAACGGCATGCTACCGTGATTCAGGATAGGCATTGTGCACAGGTACAGACCCCCTACACTGCCGTCTTCCCCAAAAAGGAAGACTTCCCAAGGGAAGAGGGCCCTCAGACCCCCCAACAGCTATATATCAGAATCCAACATTTAGCAAGAGCCCCAACAATGTTCAAACCCTCAGCCTCTTGCTGCAGGAATGGTGGAACCAGTCACTACATCTCATCTCCCTTTCCAGGATTCTGAAAACGCAAGAAGGTAAAAGACCCTTACAAGGCAGGAAAAACAAGGACCCATGGGTCGCCATATAGAGTTGCTTTAGGCAAGGATATTTGTAAGACTTGCATTATGAAGAATACATAGCCATAGCTGGATTTGAACTCTTGACCTTCAGCTTTCAGGAAACAGTTTACCACTAAGCCATTGTGGGAAACAATCTGATACCAAGATAACTCTGAATCAGGAGAACCCAACCTACGCTCTAGAAGAGAAGGGAACGAGAACAACGGAAAACCGCCCTACCATAGAGGCAAGATGCAGAGGACGCAGAAAAACCTGTACATCAAGACCGTGGTCAGACCAAGGGTATAACATGGAAGAGACAACAGCCAGATATCCTTGTAGGATCGATCTTCCAAAAAGAAACCTCTATAACCGGGTAAAAGCTGGAGCCTCACAGCTCCACACAAAAGGCAGGGAACCCCTGCACACCACCTCTTAGAGTAACGCAACACCGAGCAGAGGAAGGACATGCCCGCATTTCCAGACCCGATGATCCACCCAAGGTGGGAAGGAAGTAGACTACCACCATAAGAAAATGTTTAATAGGCTAAAGAGTCAGCTTCTGTAAGAACTTCAAGTGAAGCCGCAAATAGTTTGCCACTCGGAATACCAGCCCACATAGGTCACTCACATCTCCCAACTCCAAAAGAATGGGAATTATGGTTTTGAGTCCCCAGGGACCTGAAGAACCATGACGACGTCTGCAAAAAACAGATCCGTATCCCAGACGAGTAGCCCAAAACAACCGACCTTAGATCGGTACTTACAACCCTCCAGTCAGAGGGGTTGTATCTAAACAGTAGGCCTCATACTTTGCTAGGATCCGAGCCTGAAATCCATAGCAATAGGCCAAGTGACATTCAGAATCTGACAGGATTAAATCAGCACCACGAGGGTGACATGAACCCAGGTAGCAACCGAAAAGCGTCCGACCAGTACCTGCCTGGTATAAGGAGACTCAAGAACTGCCCAAGGTCCAAGAAATTTGACCCAAAGGATCGATAAATGAACTAGAAAACATAATTCTATTATTCAAAAAGTGTGCAACTTCCGAGGAAGTGCCCACAAAATCGTAAGTAATCGGTTCCAGAGAAGAACGTTCTCAAAAATGAAATCTAACAGACATGAGCTTAAGAAAAACAAATTAAACATCCATCCAGATCAAAAATGAAATGAAGGCAGCACCCATCAGGTGAACGCCCAAGGTGAATGAGAACGCCAAATGGGACCAGCCGATCAGAGGCCCCATTCACCCAAGTTCAGAACTGGAACGAAACAAAGAAAAAATAAAACAGAGACGTTAAGGATATTGGCTTCATCCCCAAACATCATATCCAATTTGCCATCCAGCATCTAATGCCTCCGATCCCTCGGCCCACTCAGACTGGGATCATCCAACATTGCCAAAACATGTCTTAAAAGAACACAAAGATGTGCCAGCCTATAACGGAAGGTAAAATCATCCCTTGCCAGATCAACAAGACACTCTTGCCCTGAGGTTGGGGACCCTGAAGCCTCAGAGGCCAGTGCTTCCCCAGAAGGTCGAAATGAATCAGGCGATCGCATGCCCTGGATAACAGAACATGGACAGTATCTTAGAAATATTTAACTTGAGATATATAAAATGAGTCAACGCCCTTTAAATGGCCATGCAGAACCGTGCTGTAACCTCTTGAGGAAACAAGCCACCCTCCTGAGTAGTAAAGGACATAGGGACACCTGCTTGCGTAGCCGAGAAAGAGTGTGGGGCACACGCCTCACAGGACATGGAAACCTCGGAGGCGGATGGCTCAACGCACTCTATGCTCCCTGATTCGTGGGAAAAGAGAGTACTATAGAACGGCAATCGGAACATAAATGATGGGCATTGATTACCCGGGCCATTTCATATATCACAAGATGCATTCTCCATATCTGAGACATCAGATATGGAGAACCCCAATGGCTGGGGCACTCACCACCTCCTGTGAACCAGACAACTCACGAGCCAGACTCTGTCGCACACAGTCAGCATACGGAAGTGAGAAACAATGTAACCGCACCCGTCACGAGGTGCACCGTGCAATCTTGAGAGATCGCGTCACTGAGTTAAGGCCGTTATGTTCCGAAAGCCTAGGTATTGCTACACATTCACAGATAGAACCACATAACAAACATGATTAAAGTACCCCCCTGATCAATAACCCCCCTCAGGAGATATTAAGCCATGATTCCTCATTAAGATAAGAGTCCCACTGGGACCCTACCTTGTCTCGTTAACATTACATTCACATATCGAAATAAAATGAAACAATCTTACCGGAATCTACGCCATGGAACAGGAACATGGCCCTTCAAGTGTGACAGATAGTAGCCTTGCTTCTGACATGGACTTGAGTGAATAAAGGTAGGCAACAAAACTCGTCAACGCCGATTACCAAGGAGCTGTTATGAGTCGGGATGGGTTCGCAGGAAACTCTCCCTGCATCTCCGGACTCTAACTTTTATCCATGCTCTCACTGAGAGGCTGACAAGATTACTTAAAACTCCAGTCCCATTGCGAAGAGTACTACCCTCCATAAGAGACTCTCTAAAACTTCTGACACTTGTCTGCCAACCTCCTGTGACGAAAGGCAAAGAATGACTGGGGGATGTATTTAAGCCTTTAGCTGGGGTGTCTGCCTCCTCCTGGTGGCCAGGTTCTGTATTTCCCAAAAGTAATAAATGCAACTGTGTACTCTTCCCGTTTAAGAAGAAAATACAGATTTAACTGTTGTGGTATATTACATCTTTTTTTTATCTTAATATTAAATAAAACCAAGTTTCGTAATAAACAAGAAGATATTAACAAAAGAGCAGTAATTAGATATGGATTGATTATAACACCTTGCATAAAGTGTTAATTTTAAAAGCAAATTTTGATTTAGTTTTAGCCATAGTCGACTAAAATGTCATTTTAGTCATCAGAATTGTTTTAGATTTCACTTAAAGGGATAGTCAACACCAAAATTGTTATTGTTTAAAAAAATAGATAATGCCTTTACTACCCATTCCCAAGCTTTTAAAACCAACATTGTTATATTAACCCCTTAAGGACCAACAACGTAAAGGCTACGTCCTACAAAAAAAATGTCCTTAATGACCAAGGACGTACCCTGTACGTCGTTGGTTCCTTCAAGCGGTGGAAGCGATCCTGATCACTTCCAGCTGCTTTCCTGTTATTGCAGTGATGTGTCGATATTGAGGCATCCTGCAATAACTGTTTTTAGCCATCCGATGCAGAGAGCGCCACTCTGTGGCCCTCTCTGCATCGGACATCGATGGCCGTGATCGTTGGTGGGTGGGAGCCGAAGTGGGTGGCCATCAATGTTAGGAAGCAGTAAGAGGGGGCAGGATCACAGGCGATAAAAAAAACAGGACATTTTTATAATTTAAAGTGGGAGAGAGGGGGGAGGGAATTTTGATCTAAGGGATCTGGGAAGGGGTGGGGGGGAAGCTACACTACAGAAAAATATTTTAAAAAAAAAAAACATTTTATTGAAAACTGGGTACTGGCAGACAGCTGCCAGAAGAGAGCAGTTTGGGAAGGAACAGTAGGTGGGATGTCTCAGGTGGGAGGCTGATCTCTACACTAAAGCTAATTAACTTTGCAAGCTCCCTAATTAACCCCTTTGCTGCTGGGCATAATACACGTGTGGTGCGCAGCGGCATTTAGCAGCCTTCTAATTACCAAAAAGCAATGCCAAAGCCATATAAGTCTGCTATTTCTGAACAAAGGGGATCCCAGAGAAGCATTTACAACCAGTTTTGCCATAACTGCACAAGCTGTTTGTAAATAATTTCAGTGAGAAACCTAAAGTTTGTGAAAAAATGTGTGAAAAAGTAAACATTTTTTTTTTAATTTGATCGCATTTGGCGGTAAAATGTTGGCATGAAATATACGAAAATGGGCCTAGATAGATTATATATATATATATATATATATATATATATATATATATATATATATATATATATATATATATATATATATATATATATATATATATATATATACACACACACATACACACATACATACACACAGAGAGAGAAAACCCAGCACTTACAAGCTCTCAGCTAAGATTTAAAAGCAAAAATGGAATGTTTTGTAATTTTCCCTATGGTTCTTGCACCCAGACCTGTCTGGGACTAACTGCCTGTGGCTCTGAGGACAGCACAGCTTCCTGCGAGTGCCAGTGGCACCCAGGGCTGAGCATGTTGCAGGGTCATGGGATGTGTACTCGGTCTGGTATGAGAGTGCAGTTCCCTTACGTGTTTTGTATATGTCTAGGGTGATTACATATGCCTGTACACCCTTCCCTTGTTCCCAGTTTGTTTGGATTTGAAATCTTGCATTGTGTGGCTGTTTTAGGGTCCCAGGTATTGGAAAGGACCTTGACGAGGTACCTAGGTTTGTCCCATTTGGCCAGATGCGGTAACTAACCTTTACATTTTTGCTTTTAAATCTTAGCTGAGAGCTTGTAAGTGAGTGCTGGGTTTTCTCTGGGTGTTGTATTAATTTGTTTTGTAATTTTCCCTATGGTTCTTGCACCCAGACCTATCTGGGGCTAACTGCCTGTGGCTCTGGGGACAGCATAGCTTCCTGTGAGTGCCAGTGGCAACCAGGGCTGAGCATGTTGCAGGGTCATGGATGTGTACCCAGTCCGGTATGAGAGTGCAATTCCCTTCCGTGTTTGAGAGAGAGAGAGCGAGAGCGACACACATACACACAGTAGAATCTCAATTAACCGGCACCCATGGGGATCGGTATATTCCGGGTAAGTATTTCCGGTTGCTTGAGAGTCCCCATTAAAAATATGTCTAACTATTTCTATAATGTATCACATGGGCAGGAGCCGGTTAGAGGCACACACTAGACATGATATACGTATCGTATATATACACACATACATATATATATATATATATATATATATATATATATATATATATATATATATATATATATATATATATATATATATATATATATATATATATATATATATATACACATACACACACACACACGTCAAGGGATATTCAGGGATTCCTGAAAGATCAGGGATTCCTGAAAGATGTCAGTGTTCCAATGTAACTATAGCTAATTTTGAAAAAAAGTGGTTTGGAAATAGCAAAGTGCTACTTGTATTTATTGTCCTATAACTTGCAAAAAAGCAAAGAACATGTAAACATTGGGTATTTCTAAACTAAGGACAAAATTTAGAAACTATTTAGCATGGGTGTTTTTTTGGTGGTTGAAGATGTGTAACGGCTTTTGGGGGTCAAAATTTGAAAAAGTGTGTTTTTTCCCAATTTTTTCATCATATTTTATAATTTTCTTGTAGTAAATTATAAGATATGATGAAAATAATGGTATCATTAGAAGGTCCATTTAATGGCAAGAAAAACCGTATATAATGTTTGGGTACAGTAAATGAGTACGCAGAATATTACAGCTAAACACAAACACCGCAGAAATGTAAAAATAGCCTCTGTCCCAAACGGTCAGAAAATGGAAAAGTGCTGTGGGGTCCTTAAGGGGTTAATATACTTTAACATTTAAACCTCTAAATTTCTGCCTGTTTCAAAGCAACTAGAGACAAACTCGTATCACATGCTTTTTTATTAGCTTTTCACAACTATAGACTGCTAATCCATGTTGGCCATATAGATAACATTGTGCTCTCTCCCGAGAAGTTATGGCTAACACTGCACTAATTGGCTAAAATGCAAGTCAATAGATAATAGCCATGTGATAAGGGTTTTTAAATGTGCCTAGCTGAATATTTTACATGAAATTATATTTTGAGCTCAACATCCTTTTATGTATAAAATATTGTATGCTAGACACAGCTCTCATATTATATTGGCATAGTAATACCACCTGTGTTGTCAACATAGAATATACTTAAGCTAAGAAGAGACATTTTCAAAAAGTACTTAGAAACCTTTTGCATATGCAGCTTTTCCAGTCTAGAGCTGTTAAACAAGCCAGACTAAGCAAATGTTTGGGTAAAACTGGAATGAGCTGGTAGTCTATGTAGTTCTAAAGGCCAAAACTTAGTCATATGTGCATATTAGCATGGCAACCATAAACACAAGCAGTCATTTACCTTTGGGGGAAAAACACTAGCTGCACTAAGAAAACTCATAAAGGGAGATTGTTGTTGCCATAAAAATAAAACTGCAATTCAAATGAAAGGTTCAGAGAAATGTTACAGATTGATACAAATGCTGAAAGTATTTATTGCTTGATAGATATACATACACACACCCCATGCTAGAAATTATGCACTCATAACATAGCTCCACATCCGCCAAAATGTAGACATTGCAGACATCCAAAAACATACTCACAGGATTTCAATAAAAATAAGACATAGCTTTATAGCAAAACAAAACAAAAAAATATATATATAAATAATAAACAAAGTTATTAAATGTTAAAGTGGTATGGACAGATACTGCCCCCTTTATCCCCTGTATCACAATGCCATAAATGGTGCCGATTCAGCAAACCGTGCACTCGCTCTTCCCTATGTCAGAGCTGTATGTCTCCTACCAGTTATAATAACAGCATGATGTAGCAGGTCTATCAGTACACTTCCTTACTTTTGAACCATCTACAGGTTGGGGATCTTATTAAAACTGTGGTTTTCAAGAATTCACTGCAACGTGAGCTGTGCGATAAAGGCTGGGTTACAACAAAAACTAATTATAGTTTTATTCTGGTTTTACAACTGTCTTAAAAGGGACAGTCAACACCAGAATTTGTGTTGTTTTAAAAGGTAGATTAATCCCTTAATTACCCATTCCCCAGTTTTGCAAAACCAACAGTTAGAATACTACACATTTTACATCTGTAATTACCCTGTATCTAAGCCTCTGCAGACTGCCCCCTTATTTCAGTTCTTTTGACAGACTTGCATTTTAGCCAATCAGTGCTCACTCCTCGGTAAATTCATGTGCATGAGCTCAATGTTATCTATATGAAACACATGAACTAATGCCATCTAGTGGTGAAAAACTGTCAAAATGCATTTAGATTAGAGGCGGCCTTCAAGGTCTAAGAAATTAGCATATGAGCCTCCTAGGTTTAGCTTTCAACTAAGAATACCAAGTGAACAAAGCAAAATTGGTGATAAAAGTAAATTGAAAAGTTGTTTAAAAGTACATGCCCTATTTGAATCATGAAATTTTTTTTGGACTTGACTGTCCCTTTAAGTTTATTTTTCTCAATAATTTTCTACTTCATTTTAATTTTAGTTTAAAGGGACACTGAACCCAATTTTTTTCTTTCGCAATTCAGATAGAGCATGCAGTTTTAATCAACTTTCTAATTTACTCCTATTATTAAGATACCAACGGCTAGATTTAGAGTTTTGTCGGTAACGACCCGAAAAGCTAACGCCAGCTTTTTTCTGGCCGCACCATAAAAATAACTCTGGTATTGAGAGTCCACATAAAGGCTGCGTTAGGCTCCAAAAAAGGAGCGTAGAGCATATTTAACGCAGCTTCAACTCTCGATACCAGAGTTGCTTACGGACGCGGCCAGCCTCAAAAACGTGCTCGTGCACGATTCCCCCATAGGAAACAATGGTGCTGTTTGAGCTGAAAAAAAACCTAACACCTGCAAAAAAAGCCGCGTTCAGCTCCTAACGCAGCCCCATTGTTTGCTATGCGGAAACACTTCCTACGTCTGCACCTAACACTCTAACATGTACCCTGAGTCTAAACACCCCTAACCTTACACTTATTAACCCCTAATCTGCCGCCCCCGCTATCGCTGACCCCTGCATATTATTATTAACCCCTAATCTGCCGCTCCGTAAACCGCCGCTACTTACATTATCCCTATGTACCCCTAATCTGCTGCCCTAACATCGCCGACCCCTATATTATATTTATTATCCTTTATTTATCCTAAAATTATAATTTATATTGTAGCTATATTAGGATTTATTTTACAGGTAAGTATTTAGCTTTAAATAGGAATAATTTATTTAATAAGAGTTAATTAATTTCGTTAGATTAAAATTATATTTAATTTAGGGGGGTGTTAGTGTTAGGGTTAGACTTAGCTTTAGTAGTTAATACATTTATTAGAATAGCGGTGAGCTCCAGTCGGCAGATTAGGGGTTAATAATTTAAGTTAGGTGTCGGAGATGTTAGGGAGGGCAGATTAGGGGTTAATACTATTTATTATAGGGTTAGTGAGGCGGATTAGGGGTTAATAACTTAATAATAATAGCGGTGCGGTCCGCTCGGCAGATTAGGGGTTAATAAGTGTAGGCAGGTGGAGGCGACGTTGAGGGGGGCAGATTAGGGGTTAATAAATATAATATAGGGGTCGGCGGTGTTAGGGGCAGCAGATTAGGGGTACATAAGTATAACGTAGGTGGCGGTCGGCAGATTAGGGGTTAAAAAAAATTAATCGAGTTGCGGCGATGTGGGGGGACCTCGGTTTAGGGGTACATAGGTAGTTTATGGGTGTTAGTGTACTTTAGAGTACAGTAGTTAAGAGCTTTATGAACCGGCGTTAGCCCAGAAAGCTCTTAACTACTGACTTTTTTCCTGCGGCTGGAGTTTTGTCGTTAGATGTCTAACGCTCACTTCAGACACGACTCTAAATACCGGAGTTAGAAAAATCCCATTGAAAAGATAGGATACGCAATTTACGTAAGGGGATCTGCGGTATGGAAAAGTCGCGGATGAAAAGTGAGCGTTAGACCCTTTTTTTAATGACTCCAAATACCGGAGGTAGCCTAAAACCAGCGTTAGGAGCCTCTAACGCTGGTTTTCACGGCTACCGCCCAACTCTAAATCTAGGCCCAAGAGAATGAAAAAATTTTGATAATAGGAGTAAATTAGAAAGTTTGCTTAAAATTGCATGCTCTATCTGAATCCCGAAAAATTGGGTTCAGTGTCCCTTTAAGATTAGAATCTTGGCAGTGAAAAATGTATCAAAATTAGAAGTAAATGTTCAGGAAGTATTTATAAGCTTTTAGATTTTCTGATCCTTTATATCTAATTTTTTTTCTATAAAAGTATAGTATGTGCAACTGGCTAAAGAACCACTATGCAACATAACACCCTACTCATATATGCTGCAGGTTTATTTTCACTACAGGAAGTCTGAAAACATAAAATGCCCTAATCTCATAAAATCTTAAAAGGATAGTCTAGTCAAAATTAAAAACTTTCATGGTTCAGACATAGCATGCAATTTTAAGCAACTTTCTAATCTACTCCTAATATAAATTTTTCATCGTTCTCTTAGTATCTTTATTTGAATGTAAGTTTAGAAGCCAGCCCATTTTTGGTTCAGAACCTGGGTATCATTTTCTGATTGGTGGCTACATTTAGACACCAATCAGAAAGCGCTGCCCAGGTGCTTAACCAAAAATGGACCGGCTCCTATGCTTACATTCCTGCTTTTTCAAATAAAGATAGCAAGAGAACAAAGAAAAATAGGAGTAAATAAGAAAGTTGCTAAACATTGCATGCTCTGATTAAAAGAAAGTTTAATTTTGACTAGACTATTGCTTTAATGACAATAGTGACTGTAGATATTTGAGAAATATAATATCTAAGTGATGAATTACAATTGATCTTTTGTGCATGGTTTAAGCACAAAAACATCTTTATTAATGTTACTTTGTATATAGACAGCTTGTTTGTGAACACATTTCCTGTGTCTAGGATGAACCAAGGCTAATCTTCTTGGTGTGGTATCATTATAAAATGGAAAAAACTGCAAAGAAAAACAAAAGTACAAAATAGTAAAGGGAATGCAACATGTTGCTTATGAATTGAACTTCAGAGGTTAAAGCAGCAATAAAAAAACATTTAGCATATTTATATGTAAATATAGATTTATTTTAAGATTATTTTTTTTAAGTGTTTATATAAAAAATACAGGAATTTAAAATGTATATCTATTCATTTAATCACTGTTTGAGAAATCATTAAAGATATAAATCATGCAGAATTTTCACAGCAAAAGTCCAGGGAAATATATAATAGAACATGCAATTTGATACACAGTTGCAATAAGATTAGACCCATAGCCCATAGGTTAAAGTAACTCTGGGCGTATCTACTACCAGCTTAAAAGAGAGAGTGAATAGCAATCGCTTGTTACACCCGAGGAAGGGCTGTGACCCAAAAATGCGTAGTGTAAAACAAACACAGGTCTGGTCAGGCAAGTGTTCTATGATAGTCACTCTGTTTGCAGAGATTTTATTTTAAAATATTTTATGGTTTCTATACATTCTGATCACTTATATGTGCAACAGATTTTGCGAGAAAGCTAGGCTAACATAACGGCGGTATTCACAATGTTTTACGCCGCAGTTGGCTTGAATAAAAGTGAATTTGATCTAGGTGCTATATGTTTACTTGATCACTGCAGAGATGCAAACACATTGCTACATTGTTTATTGATACAATTGGATTTATTTTTTGCTCTATTTGCTTAATTGAGCTAGTAGCCATTGTAAGAATTTGACTACATGTGAAACAAAAACAGAATTTATGTTTACCTGATAAATTACTTTCTCCAACGGTGTGTCCGGTCCACGGCGTCATCCTTACTTGTGGGATATTCTCTTCCCCAACAGGAAATGGCAAAGAGCCCAGCAAAGCTGGTCACATGATCCCTCCTAGGCTCCGCCTTCCCCAGTCATTCGACCGACGTAAAGGAGGAATATTTGCATAGGAGAAATCATATGATACCGTGGTGACTGTAGTTAGAGAAATTAAATCATCAGACCTGATTAAAAAAACCAGGGCGGGCCGTGGACCGGACACACCGTTGGAGAAAGTAATTTATCAGGTAAACATAAATTCTGTTTTCTCCAACATAGGTGTGTCCGGTCCACGGCGTCATCCTTACTTGTGGAAACCAATACCAAAGCTTTAGGACACGGATGATGGGAGGGAGCAAATCAGGTCACCTAGATGGAAGGCACCACGGCTTGCAAAACCTCTCTCCCAAAAATAGCCTCAGAAGAAGCAAAAGTATCAAATTTGTAAAATTTGGTAAAAGTGTGCAGTGAAGACCAAGTCGCTGCCTTACATATCTGATCAACAGAAGCCTCGTTCTTGAAGGCCCATGTGGAAGCCACAGCCCTAGTGGAATGAGCTGTGATTCTTTCAGGAGGCTGCCGTCCGGCAGTCTCATAAACCAATCTGATGATGCTTTTAAGCCAAAAAGAGAGAGAGGTAGAAGTTGCTTTTTGACCTCTCCTTTTACCAGAATAAACAACAAACAAGGAAGATGTTTGTCTGAAATCCTTTGTAGCCTCTAAATAGAATTTTAGAGCACGAACTACATCCAAATTGTGCAACAAACGTTCCTTCTTTGAAACTAGATTCGGACACAAAGAAGGCACAACTATCTCCTGGTTAATATTTTTATTAGAAACAACTTTCGGAAGAAAACCAGGTTTAGTACGCAAAACCACCTTATCTGCATGGAACACCAGATAAGGAGGAGAACACTGCAGAGCAGATAACTCTGAAACTCTTCTAGCAGAAGAAATTGCAACCAAAAATAAAACTTTCCAAGATAATAACTTAATATCTATGGAATGTAAGGGTTCAAACGGAACCCCTTGAAGAACTGAAAGAACTAAATTGAGACTCCAAGGAGGAGCCAAAGGTTTGTAAACAGGCTTGATTCTAACCAGAGCCTGAACAAAAGCCTGAACATCTGGCACAGCCGCCAGCTTCTTGTGAAGTAAAACAGATAAAGCAGAAATCTGTCCCTTCAAAGAACTTGCAGATAATCCTTTCTCCAAACCCTCTTGTAGAAAGGATAGAATCTTAGGAATTTTTACCCTGTTCCATGGGAATCCTTTCGATTCCTAGTTACAGGCTTTCTAGCCTGAATAAGAGTATCAATGACAGAATCTGAGAACCCACGCTTTGATAAAATCAAGCGTTCAATCTCCAAGCAGTCAGTTGGAGTGATGCCAGATTCGGATGTTCGAACGGACCTTGAACAAGAAGGTCCCGTCTCAAAGGTAGCTTCCATGGTGGAGCCGATGACATATTCACCAGGTCTGCATACCAAGTTCTGAAAGGCCACGCAGGAGCTATCAAGTTCACCGAAGCCCTCTCTTGATTGATCCTGGCTACCAGCCTGGGAATGAGAGGAAACGGTGGGAACACATAAGCTAGGTTGAAGGTCCAGGGCGCTACTAGTGCATCTACTAGAGTCGCCTTGGGATCCCTGGATCTGGACCCGTAGCAAGGAACCTAGAAGTTCTGACGAGACGCCATCAGATCCATGTCTGGAATGCCCCATAATTGAGTTATTTGGGCAAAGATTTCCGGATGGAGTTCCCACTCCCCCGGATGAAATGTCTGACGACTCAGAAAATCCGCTTCCCAATTTTCCACTCCTGGGATGTGGATTGCAGACAAGTGGCAGGAGTGAAGCTCCGCCCATTGAATTACTTTGGTCACTTCTTCCATCGCCAGGGAACTCCTTGTTCCCCCCTGATGGTTGATATATGCAACAGTCGTCATGTTGTCTGATTGAAACCTTATGAATTTGGCCTTTGCTAGTTGAGGCCAAGCCTTGAGAGCATTGAATATCGCTCTCAGTTCCAGAATGTTTATCGGGAGAAGAGATTCTTCCCGAGACCATAGACCCTGAGCCTTCAGGTGTTTCCAGACCGCGCCCCAGCCCACCAGGCTGGCGTCGGTCGTTACAATGACCCACTCTGGTCTTCTGAAGCTCATCCCTTGGGACAAGTTGTCCAGGGTCAGCCACCAACGGAGTGAATCTCTGGTCCTCTGATCTACTTGGATCGTCGGGGACAAATCTGTATAATCCCCATTCCACCTACATTTAAACACCAAAAAACTCTGAGCCATCTCCGTGGAGATGTTGCCTGTGCAACGGCAAAGAGAATGACTGGGGAAGGCGGAGCCTAGGAGGGATCATGTGACCAGCTTTGCTGGGCTCTTTGCCATTTCCTGTTGGGGAAGAGAATATCCCACAAGTAAGGATGACGCCGTGGACCGGACACACCTATGTTGGAGAAACATAAATTATGCTTACCTGATAATTTCATTTCCATCTGTGGGAGGAGAGTCCACTGCTTCATTCATTACTTGTGGGAATTAAGAACGTGGCCACCAGGAGGAGGCAAAGACACCCCAGCCAAAGGCTTAAATACCTTCCCCACTCCCCTCATCCCCCAGTCATTCTGCCAAGGGAACAATAAACAGTAGGAGAAATATCAGGGTATAAATGGTGCCAGAAGAATAATATAACATTTAGGTCTCCCCATCGGAGTAAACGGGGGGAAGCAGTAGACTCTCCTCCCACAGATGGAAATTAAATTATCAGGTAAGCATAATTTATGTTTTCCATCTTAATGGGAGGAGAGTCCACTGCTTCATTCATTACTTGTGGGAATACCCAAGCTCTAGAGGACACTGAATGAACAAAATGGGAGGGTAAAAGGAGGCGGACCCTATACTGAGGGCACCAAAGCCTGCAGAACCTCTCCCAAAAGCTGCTTCCGCCGAAGCAAAAACATCAAATTTGAAAAATTTTGCAAAAGTATTTGCTCCACAGAGTTCTCATTCTTAAAATCCCAAGAAGAGGCCACAGCCCTAGTTGAGTGAGCCGTAATCCTCTGAGGAGGCTCATGTCCCGCTATCTCATAGGCCAAATGGATAATGCTCCTCAACCAAAAAGACAGTTACGTGGAAGAGGCCCTTTGTCCCCTACGCTTCCCTGAATACACGACAAATAAATCTGAAATCCTTCATGGCCTGAAGATAAAACTTCAAGGCTCGAACCACATCCAAGTTATGAAGTAACCTCTCCTTAGACGAAGAAGGGTTAGGACATAAGAAAGGAACTACTATCTCCTGATTGATATTACAATCTGATACCACCTTTGGAAGAAACCCTAATCCAGTGAAAAGCACAGCCTTATCAGCGTGAGAAAACAGGTAAGGAGGCTCAAATTGCAAGGCCGCTAACTCAGACTCTGCAAGCTGATGCAATAGCCAGAAGAAATAGAACCTTCCAGGAAAGAATCTTAATATCAAGCACATGCATAGTCTCAAATGGAGCCCTCTGCAAAACCTTAAGAACCAAATGTAAGCTCCAAGGAGGAGCAGAATTTCTAAACACCAGTCTGACTCTGGACAGAGCCTGAACAAAGGACTGAATATCAGGAAACTCCACTAGCTTCTTGTGTAACAGAACCGATAAGGAAAAAATGTGTCCCTTTAAGGAACTGGCGGCAAGGCCCTTATCCAGAATCCTGTATACCCTAATCTTGTGTCAGGGATATCCACGTTCCTCACACCAGGATAAATAGGTCCTCCACAACTTATGATAGATGCAACAAGTGACCGGTTTCCTGGCCTGAACGAGTGCATCAATCACTCTCTCCGAGAACCCTCTCTTAGCCAAGACTAGGTGTTTAATCTCCACACAGTCAGCCTCAGAGAATTGAGATTTTGGTGGAGAAAGGGACCCTGAACCAGCAGATCTCTGCGACAGGGTAACCATGGAGGAGACAGCGTTTCCACCAGATCCATAAACCACGTCCTCTGTGGCCACAACGGAGCAATCAGAATGGTCGAAGCTTGCTCCTGTTTGATGCGGGCCACCACTCGAGGAATAAGTGGTAACAGGGGAAAAATGTAAATTAGGTTGAACTCCCAAGGAATCGCTAAGGCATCTATCAGCTTTGGCTGGGGATCCCTGGACCTCGACCCGTTTCTGGGTAGCTTGAAATTGAGTCTGGATACCATATAATCTATCTCCGGCATCCCCCATCTGTTGCAAATCTCCACAAACACCTTGGGATGGAGAGACCATTCCCCCGGATGAAACGATTGTCTGCTGAGGAAATCCATTTCCCAGTTGTCCACACCCAGAATGTGGCTCGCTGAGAGCGAACAGCTGTGGGCGTCTGCCCATTCCAGAATCCGAGACACCTCCCTCATGGCTAGGGAGCTTCTCGTTCCCCCCTGATGGTTTATGTACGCCATAGAAGTAATGTTGTCCAACTGGAATCTGAAAACAACGGCACAACCCCAAGCCCTCAGAGCATTGAATATTGCTCGTAGTTCCAGGATATTAATCGGTAGGATCAACTCCTCTTGAGTCCACCTGCCCTGCGCCCTTCTGGCACTCCAAACTGCTCCCCATCCTGATAGACTTGCATCCGTGGTCACAATCTCCCAGTATAGTCTCAAGGAGGATGTCCCCTGGGACAGCTGTCCCGGACAGACCCACCAAGAGAGGGATTTCCTCGCTCGGTTGTCCAGAGATACAGTATCTGCTGGGATAGATCTGAGCGATCGCCATTCCATTGTCTCAACATGCATAACTGGAGAGGTCTGAGAAGGAACCACCATACACCTGGCCATAGATGGCCTTGAGGAGGTTTGAAGGACAAGACAGCTGGACACAATCTTGGAACGTCTCTGATCTGTCAAAAATATCTTCATAGATATAGAATCTTATCGTACCCAGGAACTCCACCCTGATGCTGGGAACCAGAGAACTCATTCTATCGTTTATCTTCCAGCCGTGGGATCAAAGGAGAAGAGCCCTCGAGTGGTCCTCTGCAAGACTGCAGGATGGAGCCTGAACCAGGATATCGTCAAGGTAAGGAGCCACCGTAATACCTCTGACTCTCGCTACCGCAAGCATGGCTCCCAGAACCTTCGTAAAGACTCTTGGGGCAGTCGCCAGACCAAACGGTAGGGCCACAAACTGGAAGTGTTGGTCCAGAAATGCGAATCTTAGGAACCTGAAGTGGTCCTTGTGGATTGGCACATGAAGATAAGCATCTTTCAAGTCTATTGTCATCCTAAATTGCCCCTCTTGAACTAGGGGCAGAAATCGATCTGATAGTCTTCATTTTGAACGATGGGACTAACAGAAACTTTTTTAGGCACATTTGGTCCAGAATTGTCCAGGATTCCTTCTTTGGAATCACAAAAAGGTTTGAATAGTACCCTAGACCCCTTTCTGCTAGAGGTACTGGAACAATTACTCAGAGAGAGGAGAGATCCCTCATGCACTCGAGAAAGGCATCTCTTCTCTGGTTTTGAGGATAGGTTTGACAGGAGGAATCTGCCCCTGAGCGGATGAGTCTTGAACCCTATCCTGTAACCCTGGGCAATAACCTCCAGAACCCAGGGATCCTGTACGTCTCTCATCCAAGCCTCTGCAAACAGAGATAGTTTGCCCCCTACGCGATCCAGAGACGGATCGGGGGCCACCCCTTCATGCCGACTGTCTCTGTGAGCTTCTTGCTCTGGACATGTTCCAAGAGTAAACTGGCTTCCAAGATCACTTGGACTGCTCGGTCTTTACAGCAGGCTGCTGGCGTTGAGACTTGTCCGAACGAAAGGGGGGGGGGATGTCCTTAGGCTCCTTCTTATCCTGCGGAAGGAAAGCACCCTTGCCTCCCGTGACCGTGGATATGATAGAGTCCAGGCCTGGACCAAAAAGAACTTTCCCCTGAAAAGGAAGGGATAGTAATCTAGACTTGGAAGTCATGTCGGCAGACCACGACTTTAACCATAGAGCCCTGTGGGCTAGAACAGAGAAACCTGATGTCTTGGTATTCAGGCGAATTACCTGCACATTTGCATCACAGATAAAATAGCTACCCTTAAGGCCTTAATCTTTTCCTGTATCTCCAAGGGGAGTCTCCACCTTGACCATAGCTGATAGTGCATCATACCAGTAGATAGCCACTCCAGCGACCGCAGTGATCGCCGCTGCCGCTTGAAAAACAAATCCTGTTCGTTGAAAAAAAATCTCTCTTTCTCAACATGCATTCTAATTTTTTTATCCATGGGCTCTTGGAATGACGAACTATCCTTGAAGGGAATAGTCGTACGCTTAGCAAGCTTGGAGATAGTTCCATCCACCTTAGGAATGCCCCCCCATAGCTAGATCTGAGAGTCCGGAACGGGGAACAGCTTTTTAAAAGAGGTAGAGGTAGAAAAGGACGAGACAAGTTTCTCCCACTCACTCTAATAATAGTAGACATCTTCACAGGAACTGGGAAGGTCTGAGGCACCACCCTGTCCTCGTAAACCCTATTTAGCTTAGGGATCGAAGATTCTTCCGGGAGTTTCCGTTCCGGAACCTCCAACATAGCAAGCACTTCTTTCAGTAAAAAGCGCAAACTCCATCTTAAACTTAAAATCTGGCTCCTCCGATTCTGTCCCAGAGAGAGCGCCCTCCGAAGAGTCTGAGACGTCCTCATCAGTGGAAAATCTATCAGAGACATTCAATGGAAAAAAAAATAAAAATATAGAGCATCTCACAGCTATGTTAAAGTCCACAGGTTTACCTCCTACTCAAGTTAGTTAATATTTTTTTTTTTTAAATAGGCATGAATTAAATAAAGCAAAAAAATAAATAAAAAATAAAAAACTTACAAAAATACTTACAGATAATACCACAACCAAGTCTCTCAATGTAAATTAGAAAACATAAGAGTGCATTGTTCTGTAAAATTGGTTTGCCCTTAAAGGGACATGAAACCCACATTTTTCTTTTGTGATTTAGAAAGAGCAAGCTATTTTAAACATCTTTCTAATTTACTTCTATTACCTAATTTGCTTCATTCTCTTGGTATCCTTTGCTAAAGAGCATATCTAGATAGGCTCAGTAGCTGCTGATTGGTGGCTGCACCTAGATGCCTCATGTGATTGGCTCACCCATTTGCATGAATATTTATTCAACAAAGGATATCTAAAGAATGAAGCAAATTAGATAATAGAAGTAAAATGGAATGTTTAAAATTGTATTCTTTATCTAAATTATGAAAGAAAATTTTGGGGTTTCATGTCCCTTTAATGTGTTTCCAATGACTTGTTATACCAGCTGCAGAGTATAAATGTATTGGAGATTTTGTCCTTTAAGTTTATTTTTGTATAAAAAATAACTTTTTGTGCTTTCAAACCACAACCCATTAAAATGTGCAGAACTTGCAAGGAGACCATACTTTCCCCATATGATCTCTCTATACACACAAATTATTCCTTATCTTAGCTCTGTCTATATACCGGAGCCCAATACAGGGACAGTGAAGACAAAATTAAACAACTGGTTTGGATGGAGCACAGAATTTAAAAAAACTTTCAAATTTACTTAATTGTATCAATTTTGCTTAATTCCCTTGTATCCTTTGTTAATAAGTAATCCTTGGTGAGCTCAGAAGAGTGCATGTAACTTTAGCCAACTGGCAGCAGTGTTTGCAACAATGTCTATTTAAATGTTATAAATAGAAGCATACACTGCTGCCACAGAATTCTACATAGTCTCTATGGCAGAAAAGTTTGCAACAATATATAACATTGCTATAAACATTGTTACAAACACTGCTGCCAAATTGTCTAAGGAAACGTACATGCTCCTGAGCTCAAATAAGATTACTTTTTAACAAAGGATACCAAGAAAATGAAACAAAATTGATAATAAAAGTAAATTGTAAAGTTGTTTACAATTGCATGCTCTTTCTGAATCATGAAAGGTTCATTTTGGCTTTACTGTTCCTTTAAAGAGAATAATTAAATATGAGCATTTTAGTACCTACCTCTGCCATCTAACCCCTCTAGGAGTATAATTTCTTCTGGTGGCTAAGTTTACATAGTTTTTCTAGAAAGCCAGTACATAAAAGGGACAGTCTACTCCAAAATTGTTTTTGTTTAAAGATAGATAATTCCTTTTGTTACCCATTTCCCCAGTTTTGCACAGCCAACATGGTTCTATTAATATACTTTTTGCCTCTGTAATTACCATGTTCCTAAGCCTCTTCTGATACCCCCTTATCACATGGCTATTTAATTTATCTATTGTAGCCAATTAGTGCTTTGTCATGCACAACTCCACGGGAGAGGGCACAATGTTATCTATATAGCCCACATGAATTGTCAGTCTCTTGCTGTGAAAAACTAATAAAAAAAAGAATGTGATAAGAGGCCGTCGGTAGTGGCTTAGAAAACATTTAGAGGTTTAAATGTTATAAAGTATATTCATATAATAATGTTGGTTGTGCAAAGCTGCGGAATAAGTAGTAAAGGTGTTAACTATAATTTAAACAATTTTTGTGTTGACTGTCCCTTTAAGTATTGACATTTCTTGTTTAGGTGGTAGAGTCAACAAGCAAAAGCAAAAAAAAAGTAAACTAGTTATTTGTAAACAATTTTAGACACTCTAGGAGGTAAAATAAATCACTGAGAACTCATTAAAGACGAGAAAAACATAATTTATGTAAGAACTTAGCCGATAAATTCATTTCTTTCATATTGGCAAGAGTCCATGAGCTAGTGACATATGTGATATACAATCCTACCAGGAGGGGCAAAGTTTCCCAAACCTCAAAATGCCTATAAATACACCCATCACCACACCCACAATTCAGTTTAACGAATAGCCAAGCAGTGGGGTGATAAAGAAAGGAGTAGAAAGCATCAACAAAGGAAATTTGGAAATAATTGTGCTTTATACAAAAAATCATAACCACCATAAAAGGGGTGGGCCTCATGGACTCTTGCCAATATGAAAGAAATGAATTTATCAGGTAAGTTCTTACATAAATTATGTTTTCTTTCATGTAATTGGCATGAGTCCATGAGCTAGTGACATATGGGATATCAATACCCAAGATGTGGATCTTCCACTCAAGAGTCACTAGAGAGGGAGGGAATAAAAATAAAAAAAAGCCATATTCCGCTGAAAAAATTAATCCACAACCCAAAGTTTATTTCCATTTTTGAAAGAAAAAAAAAATTAAATCAAAAAGCAGAAGAATCATACTGAAACAGCTGCCTGAAGAACTTTTCTACCAAATACTGCTTCTGAAGAAGCAAATACATCAAAACGGTAGTATTTAGTAAATGTATGCAAAGAGGACCAAGTTGCCGCTTTGCAAATCTGATCAACTGAAGCTTCATTCTTAAAAGCCCACGAAGTGGAGACCGATCTAGTAGAATGAGCTGTGATTCTCTGAGGCGGGGCCTGACCCGACTCCAAATAAGCTTGAAGAATCAAAAGTTTCAACCAAGAAGCCAAGGAAATAGCAGAAGCCTTCTGACCTTTCCTAGGATCAGAAAATAAAACAAATATACTGGAAGTCTTCCTGAAATCTTTAGTAGCTTCCATATGATATTTCAAAGCTCTTACCACATCCAAAGAATGTAAGGATCTTTCCAAAGAATTCTTAGGATTAGGACATAAGGAAGGGACAACAATTTCTCTACTAATGTTGTTAGAATTCACAACCTTAGGTAAAAATTGAAAAGAAGTCCGCAAAACTGCCTTATCCTGATGAAAAATCAGAAAAGGAGACTCACAAGAAAGAGCAAATAGCTCAGAAACTCTTCTAGCAGAAGAGATAGCCAAAAGGAACAACACTTTCCAAGAAAGTAGTTTAATGTCCAAAGAATGCATAGGCTCAAATGGAGGAGCCTGTAAAGCCTTCAGAACCAAATTAAGACTCCAAGGAGGAGAAATTGATTTAATGACAGTCTTAATACAAACTAAAGCCTGTACAAAACAGTGAATATCAGGAAGTATAGCAATCTTTCGGTGAAATAAAACTGAAAGAGCAGAGATTTGACCTTTCAAGGAACTTGCAGACAAACCCTTATCTAAACCATCCTGAAGGAACTGTAAAATTCTAGGAATTCTAAAAGAATGCCAGGAGAATTTATGAGAAGAACACCATGAAATGTAAGTCTTCCAAATTCTATAATAAATCTTTCTAGAGACAGATTTACGAGCTTGTAACATAGTATTAATCACAGAGTCAGAGAAACCTCTATGACTTAGAACTAAGTTCAATTTCCATACCTTCAAATTTAATGATTTGAGATCCTGATGGAAAAACGGACCTTGAGATAGTAGGTCCGGCCGTAATGGAAGTGGCCAAGGGGGGCAACTGGACATCCGAACCAGATCCGCATACCAAAACCTGTGTGGCCATGCTGGAGCCACCAGCAACACAAAAGACTGTTCCATGATGATTTTGGAGATCACTCTTGGAAGAAGAACTAGAGGCGGGAAGATATAAGCAGGATGATAACACCAAGGAAGTGTCAGTGCATCCACTGCTTCAGCCTTAACATCCCTGGACCTGGACAGGTATCTGGGAAGTTTCTTGTTTAGATGAGAGGCCATGAGATCTATCTCTGGAAGACCCCACATCTGAACAATCTGAGAAAACACATCTGGATGGAGAGACCACTCCCCTGGATGTAAAATCTGGCGGCTGAGATAATCCGCCTCCCAATTGTCTACACCTGGGATATGCACCGCAGAGATTAGACAGGAGCTGGATTCCGCCCAAGCAAGTATCCGAGATACTTCTTTCATAGCTTGGGGACTGTGAGTCCCACCCCGATGATTGACATAAGCCACAGTTGTGATATTGTCTGTCTGAAAACAAATGAACGGTTCTCTCTTTAGCAGAGGCCAAGACTGAAGAGCCCTGAGAATTGCACGGAGTTCTAAAATATTTATTGGTAATCTCGCCTCTTGAGATTTCCAAACCCCTTGTGCTGTCAGAGATACCCAAACAGCTCCCCAGCCTGAAAAACTCGCATCTGTTGAGATCACAGTCCAGGTTGGCCGAACAAAGGAAGCCCCTTGAACCAAACGATGGTGATCTATCCACCATGTCAGAGAGTGTCGTACATTGGGATTCAAGGATATTAATTGTGATATCTTTGTATAATCCCTGCACCATTGATTCAGCATGCAAAGCTGTAGAGGTCTCATGTGAAAACGAGCAAAGGGGATTGCGTCCGATGCTGCAGTCATGAGACCTAAAACTTCCATGCACATAGCCACTGAAAGGAATGACTGAGACTGAAGGTGCAGGCATGCTGCGACCAATTTTAAACGTCTCTTGTCTGTCAGAGACAGAGTCATGGACACTGAATCTATCTGGAAGCCTAAAAAGGTGACCCTTGTCTGAGGAATCAAGAAACTTTTTGGTAAATTGATCCTCCAACCATGTTTCCGAAGAAGCAACACTAGTTGATTCGTGTGAGATTCTGCAGTATGTAAAGACTGAGCTAGTACCAAGATATCGTCCAAATAAGGAAACCCCGCAATACCCTGTTCTCTGATTACAGATAGTAGGGCACCCAGAACCTTTGAAAAGATTCTTGGAGCTGTTGCTAGACCAAATGGAAAAGCAACAAATTGGTAATGGCAACAAATTGGTAATGTTTAGAAAAGAGAATCTCAGAAACTGATAGTGTTCTGGATGAATCGGAATATGAAGGTATGCATCCTGCAAGTCTATTGTGGACATATAATGTCCTTGCTGAACAAAAAGGCAGAATAGTCCTTATAGTCACCATCTTGAAAGTTGGTACTCTTACATAACGATTCAAAATTTTTAGATCCAGAACTGGTCTGAATAAATTTTCCTTTCTTTGGTACAATGAATAGGTTTGAATAAAACCCCAAACCCTTGTTCCTGAGGAGGAACTGGCATGATTACCCCTGAAGACTCCAGATCTGAAACACACTTCAGAAAAGCATGAGCATTTACTGGATTTACAGGGATGCGTGAGAGAAAAAAAATTTCTCACAGGAGGTCTTACTTTGAATCCTATTAAATACCCCTGAGAGACAATGCTCTGAATCCAATGATTTTGGACAGATTTTATCCAAAAATCCTTGAAAAACCTTAATCTGCCCCCTACCAGCTGAGCTGGCATGAGGGCCGCACCTTCATGCGGACTTAGGGGCAGACTTTGGTTTCCTAAATGGCTTGGATTTACTCCAATTAGAGGAAGGCTTCCAACTGGAAGCAGATTCCTTGGGAGGAGGATTGAGTTTTTGTTCCTTATTTTGACGAAAGGAAGGAAAACTGTTAGAAGCCTTAGATTTACCCTTAGGTTTTTTATCCTGAGGCAGAAAAACTCCTTTTCCTCCAGTGATAGTTGAAATAATAGAATCCAACTGAGAACCAAATAAATTATTACCTTGGAAAGAAAGATAGTAATCTAGATTTAGATGTCATATCAACATTCCAAGTTTTAAGCCAGAAAGCTCTTCTAGCTAATACAGCTAAAGACATGGATCTAACATCAATTTTGATAATATCAAAAATGGCATCACAAATAAAATTATTAGCATGTTGCAGTAAGCAAGTAATGTAAGATATGTCAGGATCCAAATCTTGTTGCGCTAAATTCTCCAACCAAAAAGTTGAGGCAGCCGCAACATCAGCCAAAGAAATAGCAGGTCAGAGAAGATGACCTGAATATAAATAGGCTTCTTCCTTAGATAGGATTCAAGCTTCCTATCTAAAGGATCCTTAAAGGAAGTACTATCTTCCATAGGAATAGTGGTACGTTTAGCAAGAGTATAAAAAAGCCCCATCAACTTTGGGGATTTTTTCCCAAAACTCTATAGATTTTGCTGGTAAAGGATACAATTTTTTAAACCTTGAATAAGGAATAAAAGAAGTACCTGGCTTATTCCATTCCCTAGAAATCATATCAGAAATAGCCTCAGGAATAGGGAAACCACAGGAGGTTTAAAAACAGCATTTAAACGTTTATTAGACTGAACGTCAATAGGACTGGTTACATCAATATCCAAAGTAATTAACACTTCTTTTAATAAAGAACGCATATACTTTATTTTAAATAAGTAGATTTGTCAGTGTCAATGTCTGAGGAATGATCTTCTGAATCAGATAGATCCTCATCAGAAGAGGATAAATTATTATGTTGCTGGTCATTTGAAATTTCATCAGCTAAATGAGAAGTTTTAAAAGGCCTTTTACGCTTATTAGAAGGTGGAAATGCAGACAAAGCCTTCAGAATAGAATCAGATACAAATTCTTTAAAATTTACAGGTATATCATGTACATTAGAAGTTGAAGGAACTGCAACTGGCAATGTACTATTACTGATGGAAACACTATCTGCATGTAAACGTTTATCATGACAACTATTACAAATGACATTTGGTGGAATAATTTCTACACTTTTACAACAAATGCACTTAGCTTTGGTAGAACCGATGTCAGGCAGCAATGTTCCAGCAGAAACTTCTGAGGCAGGATCAGATTGGGACATCTTGCTCAATGTAAGAGAAAAAACACAACATATAAAGCAAAATGATCTATTTCCTTATATGACAGTTTCAGGAATGGGAAAAAATGCAAAAGCATAGGCCTCTGATAGAGAAAAAAGCAAGAGGCAAACATCAATGGGGTATTAAAATAATGCAAAAAATTTGGCGCCAAGTATGACGCACAACGTAACGTAAACTTTTTTGGCACCAAAAATAACCGGAAATGACACACTCGCGTCACTAATGACGTCTCGTATGACGCCGGAAATGACGAAGTTGCATCATAAACGTCTTTTTCCGCGGCAAAAAAATTTTGCACCAAAAATGACGCAATAAAGTTTAGCATTTGACGCACCCACGGGCCTAATACCCGCAATAGCAAGAAAGTAGTCAATAGAAAAAAAAAGACTAAACCCCAGGTAAGAAATAAATTTCTTAAAATGTTTAAATTCCCCAAATATGAAACGGACAGTCTGCTGAAGGAAATACATGAACCTGACTCATGGCAAATATAAGTACAATACATATATTTAGAACTTTATATAAATGCATAAAGTGCCAAACCATAGCTGAGGTGTCTTAAGAAATAAAAAACATACTTACCAAAAGACACCCATCCACATATAGCAGATAGCCAAACCAGTACTAAAACAGTTATTAGTAGAGGTAATGGTAAATTGAGAGTATATCGTCGATCTGAAAAGGGAGGTAGGAGATGAATCTCTATGACCGATAACAGAGAACCCATGAAAAAGACCCCCGTTAGAGAAATCATCATATTCAATAGGTGATACTCCCTTCACGTCCCTCTGACATTCGCTGTACTCTGAGAGGAATCGGGCTTCAACAATGCTGAGAAGCGCATATCAACGTAGAAATCATAGCACAAACTTACTTTACCACCTCCATAGGAGGCAAAGTTTGTAAAACTGAATTGTGGGTGTGGTGAGGGGTGTATTTATAGGCATTTTGAGGTTTGGGAAACTTTGCCCCTCCTGGTAGGATTGTATATCCCATATGTCACTAGCTCATGGACTCTTGCCAATCACATGAAAAATGTTACAGTACTCTGTCCCTTTCACTGTATTTTTATATACGTGTAGCATAATATCAGCAATAAAGCAGCACAGTGTAAAAGCTATGCATGCCCAACCATTTTGTTAGCATTTACAAGGTTTTACAAATCAATAGCAGTTCAGGAATACACTCCTTGAAAAGCCTTGAGAAATCCATGCTAATGGTCTTGAAAACTGCAGCAACTAGAGAAAGATGCACGCACTGGAGTTTGTGCTCTGATCTCAGCAATCACATTGCAGAATGCTGCAGTGTCTGGTATTTTTCACCATACTTAGACATACAAGCAAACCCAGCATGCTCGAAAAAACAGCAGCTGCTACAAAAAAAAAAAAAAAAAAAATGTTCAAAGCTCCAAGATCTGGACACACCTGGTGCTTACAAGGCTGCTGAGCACGGAGCATACCTATTAATCAGTGCCCATCAGCATCACCCATGTTAGCAAGGCAGAAGAAGATTTCAATCTAAGGGGCTTTAAAAATTAGCTGCAGAGATAGATTCTGGGACAAGTATGCTGCTGATTAGTGACTTTTTCAAAAGAAAGAAAGCATGTTTTAGTCAGTGTGAGACATTTTAAAACAGTCTAAAAGATTCTTACATTTTGTGCTATTTTGCATTTTTTTGACCAAAGAACCTATGGTAAAGTGTGTGTATATGTATATATGTATATATATATATATATATATATATATATATATACACATACACACATACACATACACACATACATATACATATACACAGTGGATATAAAAAGTCTACACACCTGTTAAAATGTCAGATTTCTGTGATGTAAATAAATGAGACAAAGAGAAATCATTTCAGAACCTTTTCCACTTTTAATGTGATGTATAAACTGTAGAACTCCATTGAAAAACAAACTAAAATATTTTAGGAGGAGATAAGTAAACAAAAAAAAAAACTTAAATAATGTGGTTGCATAAGTGTATAACTGAAGATGTAGCTGTGTTCAGAATTAAGCAATCACATTCAAAATCATGTTAAATAGGAGTCAGTACACACCTGCCATCATTTAAAGTGTCTCTGACTAACCCCAAATAAAGTTCAGCTGTTCTAGTAGGTCTTTCCTGACATTTTCTTAGTTGAATCCTACAGCAAAAGCCATGGTCCGCAGAGATCTCCCAAAGCATCAGAGGGAGATCATTGTTAAAAGGTATCAGTCAGGAGAAGGGTACAAAAGAATTTCCAAGGCATTAGATATACCATGGAACACAGTGAAGACAGTCATCAAGTGGAGAAAATATGGTGCAACAGTGACATTACCAAGAACTGGACGTCTCTCCAAAATTGATGAAAAAATAAGAAAACTGGTCTGGGAGGCTGCCAAGAGGTCTACAGCAATATTAAAGGAGCTGTAGGACTATCTGGCAAGTACTGGCTGTGTGGTACATGTGACAACAATCTCCCGTATTCTTCATATGTCTCGGCTATGGGGTAGAGTGGCAAGACAAAAGCCTTTTCTTAGCAAGAAAAACATCCAAGCCTGGCTAAATTTTGCAAAAACAGATCTGAAGTCTCTCAAAAGCATGTGTGAAAAAGGTGTTATGATCTGATGAAACCACGGTTGAAGTTTTTGGCCATATTTCCAAAAGATATGTTTGGCGCAAAAACAACACTGCACATCACCAAAAGAACACCATACCCACAGTAAAGCATGGTGGTGGCAGCATCATGCTTTGGGGCTGTTTTGCATCAGCTGGAACTGGGGCCTTAGTCAAGGTAGAGGGAATTATGAACAGTTCCAAATAGCAGTCAATATTGGCACAAAACCTTCAGGCTTCTGCTAGAAAGCCCTACACGAAGAGGAACTTCATCTTTCATTATGACAATGACCCAAAGCATACATCCAAATCAACAAAGGAATAACTTCACCGGAAAAATATTAAAGTTTTGGAATGGTCCAGCCAGAGCCCAGAATTTGGAGTGTTTTTGCAAAGAAGAGTGGGCAAATCTTGCCAAGTCAAGATGTGCCATGCTGATAGACTCATACCCAAAAAGACTGAGTGCTGTAATAAAATCAAAACACGCTTCAACAAAGTCTTAGTTCACGGGTGTGCACACTTATGCAACCATATTATTTTAGTTTTTTATTTTATATATATATATCAGCTATTTGTTTTCATCCTTACATTACTTGTAATCAGCTGAGAAAAAAAATAGATAAAAAAATAAATAAAATAAAAGATTACTTATTATTAAATTATTTCAGTTTTTGTGATTGTTTCCTCTCCACAATGTTTATCTACAAATGCCATTACAAAATAAATATTTTAACCTTTTAATGCCGTTCTATTCCGTCCTATTCCGTCATAATTACACTGGGCTTTAAAGCCGTTATGACGGAATAGAACGTGATAGCTAACGGTTGTCCTGAAGCCTTCTGTACTTCCATGATTTGATCGAGGTCTGGAGGGCGTTCCTAGGGTTGTAGGGACGCCCCCCAGACGCGATCCAATAATTGAAATCTCACGATTGTGTGCACGATCGTGTGGTTTCAATTTGTCTACATCGGAACAGTTGTTCCGATGTAGGCACTTTAGCCCTGTCGCGAAAGGGTTAAAAAGGGAAGATAAAGATATACAAAAAGAATAAAAAAACTGTACAGATCAAATAAATATTTAAAATAAAGCAGCTAGTTGAAAAGTTTAAAACTCTGTAATTTAGGCATTGTTGAAGGGACATTATACACTAGATTTTTCTTTGTATAAATGTTTTGTAGATGATCCATTTATATAGCCCATACAGGTTTTTTTGTTTTTTTTGTAACAATGTATAGTTTTGGTTATATTGAAATAACGTGCTGATTTTCAGACTCCTAACCAAGCCCCAAAGTTTTAGATGTATACTGATGTCTACAGAAACCTGCTTGCGCCTGTTTGTGAAAAGGGTCTTTTCATATGCAAGGGGGAGTGTCTGCTCTTTTTTTTTCCTTTACAGCCCCTTTCACTGGGTGTCCCAGCCTAACCTTTTCAACCGTGCTAAACTGGGAGCTCCTAAATAAGTATTTAAAAATGTTTTATATGGATTTTTAGATCAGTATCTGTGCATATTCTTCTTTATAGTAGTGTCTATTACATGCAGTTATATGAAAAAATGTGCATACAAAGAGAGAAGCGCTCTACCAGGAACGAACAACAACTCAGTGGCTTGTTCTATGGCGATTTACCACCCGGAAGCAGCCTCTTTTAGACCAGGGGCTGGACTGTACTGTGAAGTCAGGATCAGACTGATATGCTACAGGAAAGTTCTTCTCTGTGAAAGGCACATATTGAGCAAAAAGAGGCTGCTTCTAGGGTGGTAACTAGCCATAGAACAAGCTATTATGCTATTGTTCGTTCCCAGGTTGAGCGCTTCTCTCTTTTTATTTATGCAAATTATGACACTTAGGGAAGTCTCCCTAGGTGTGATGCGGGAATCCAGACGTGGACCCGTTGCTCGGTGTGCCTAGAGGGATATGGCTGCACCTCACTGACGAGGCCCACAATAGGCCGAAACGTACGTCTGGGGTTTTGCTGTTTCTCTTGTTCAGAGAGGGATTGCCTGGTATTTCGGGGCTGGACTGTACTGTGAAGTCAGGATCAGACTGATATGCTACAGGAAAGTTCTTCTCTGTGAAAGGCACATATTGAGCAAAAAGAGGCTGCTTCTAGGGTGGTAACTAGCCATAGAACAAGCTATTATGCTATTGTTCGTTCCCAGGTTGAGCGCTTCTCTCTTTTTATTTATGCAAATTATGACACTTAGGGAAGTCTCCCTAGGTGTGATGCGGGAATCCAGACGTGGACCCGTTGCTCGGTGTGCCTAGAGGGATATGGCTGCACCTCACTGACGAGGCCCACAATAGGCCGAAACGTACGTCTGGGGTTTTGCTGTTTCTCTTGTTCAGAGAGGGATTGCCTGGTATTTCGGGGCTGGACTGTACTGTGAAGTCAGGATCAGACTGATATGCTACAGGAAAGTTCTTCTCTGTGAAAGGCACATATTGAGCAAAAAGAGGCTGCTTCTAGGGTGGTAACTAGCCATAGAACAAGCTATTATGCTATTGTTCGTTCCCAGGTTGAGCGCTTCTCTCTTTTTATTTATGCAAATTATGACACTTAGGGAAGTCTCCCTAGGTGTGATGCGGGAATCCAGACGTGGACCCGTTGCTCGGTGTGCCTAGAGGGATATGGCTGCACCTCACTGACGAGGCCCACAATAGGCCGAAACGTACGTCTGGGGTTTTGCTGTTTCTCTTGTTCAGAGAGGGATTGCCTGGTATTTCGGGGCTGGACTGTAAAGTCAGGATCAGACTGATATGCTACAGGAAAGTTCTTCTCTGTGAAAGGCACATATTGAGCAAAAAGAGGCTGCTTCTAGGGTGGTAACTAGCCATAGAACAAGCTATTATGCTATTGTTCGTTCCCAGGTTGAGCGCTTCTCTCTTTTTATATATGAAAAAATGTGTATACTGTCCCTTTAAATACTATTCAGCAAGTACCGTTATAAAAACATAATGGTACTTTTTTTTCCTTTCGCATACATATCTACATTTTTCTGTGTGCCTTGTATAGATGGGCTATTGATTAACCTACGGCATTATTGTTTGCTTAAAAAGGACACTAAACTCCAAATTTATCTTTCATGATTCAGATAGAGAATACAAATTTAAACATTACAATTTACTTCTATTATTTATTTTGCTTCATTTTTTAGATATCCTTAGTTGAAGAAAAAGCAATGCACATGGGTGAGCCAGCTTCTATGTGCAGCAACCAATCATTAGCTACTGAGCCTATCTAGATATGCTTTTCCGCAAAGAATATAAAGAGAATAAAACAAATTAGATAATATAAGTAAATTAGAAAGTTTTAAAATTGAATGCTCTTTCTAAATCATGAAAGAAAAAATGTGGGTATCATGTCCCTTTAATGTTTTACTGGAATTTGCAAGTGTCCGAACCAAACGCAATTTTGTATAAACAAAAGTCTTGGAAATCAGGTTTCCACTAACCAATGATATAATCTAACAGATAATTTTTGCACCATGTGATTACCCGTTATACTAGTTTTACTAGCCTGCAAAAAAAAAGCTGAATGTCTAGAAAAAGCTTAGTAAATAGTTTGATGTTATGAATATGAGATAACTAACAAAACAACAACAGGAAAGACATACTTCCGAACAAAGGAAGGGAGAACCTTATATTTGCAGCGAAAAGAAGAACTGATAAGCTCTGCCTCAATATCATAGAACCCAATTAGGACGGGAAGACCCTCCCCCCTATTAGGGCATGCAACAACAGTGGGAGAAAATACCCTGCAGTGTGATAGATACCGGGACAATGATTTCAAAGGTCCCTTGACTTCTCTGACAAGACAAATGCCCAGAAAAAAGCCTAGTTTCGGTCTCTAAGACCCCTAGATCCATATGATCCAGTATCAAATGCCCATCACAGATAATACCGAAACAGGTCCAAGCTGTTAACTTAGGATAGATGGGCCTGCTGTACCTGGACCAGAATCTAGAAGAAAAAACGCCTAAGCAGAAAGAAGGAACAGACCTAACTAGTATCCACAACAGGCCCTGCCTGTCATCTAGGATATGACTTATCTTCCGGAACACTCCCGAGCTAAAACAAAACTTCTTAAGTTCCAGCAAAGCTAGAACTGAATAATCAAGTTAAAGAAATTAAGCTCCGAGGCTTAAAATTTTCCTCTAAAATATCGGGGGAAATATCACCCCGAGTAGAAATCTAGAAGCTTCCACTGGAAGTCTCCAAAAATCTCGACCATTAAAGTCGATAGTATCAAAAATCCCATGTGATAAAACGTCTAAGAAGAGTTTCTAAAACAATCCAGAGCTCAAAAAAAAAAAAAAAAAAAAATATATCCGCGGATAGCAAAGAAAAAGGCAAGCGCCCACAGTGATAAGATGAAAAGGAGTGTGTAAACAAAATACGACAACCCCCCATAGAGCTCAGAACTGGGATTCTAAATTAACGATAAAACAAAAAATAAAACAAGACAACAAGAAATATCACCATCCTTCACTCGTCTTGGTTAAGATCGTTATCTGATTTAGAGTACTGGAAACTTCTAACATCGCCAAAACATCTCTCAGAAGGAAATGCAGGCGTGCCAATCTAAATCTAAATGCAAGGCCCTCCGCTGTCGGAGGACCCAAATCAGCAGACTCCGACCCTGGAGGATCTCCCTCTGAAGCCTCAGAGAGAACCGCATCCCCAGAGGACTGATCGGACACCAATTGTCCTTGGGCAGGAGAGCCCGGATTAACCCCTCGCTTGCGCGTAGCAGGAATAGGTAATTTCGCTAAGGCAGTAGAGATGGCCATGTGGAACTGCGTAGTAACCTCTTGTGGAAACAAACCCCTTACAGGCGAAGGAGCATCGGAACTCGGGAAAACTGCATATGTAGGAACAGAATCAAGGGAAAACACCTCACTGGACATAAGTCCTCAGAGGCGGATGGCTCAGTGGTCTCTAGCATCTCAACATTGGCTGATGAGAACACTATTGCGGCATACGGAACATAATTGAGCGGGCTGGATTACCCGGGCCTCCTCACAATATACACAGGTATCAAATCCTGAACCGAGGCATCCCCCTCTAAATTAACAGAATCCTCCATAACTCATCTATATATCAAATTATAGAAAGGAAAAACAACTGGCACCTTATACCCGAAATGGCTGGGGCAATCACCACCTCCTGTGACTCAGACAGAGAAAAAGCTCCTCTCCGCAAACATCTGGTCAGGAATCAGAAGCAGTGAAAAACACGTGACCATTCCCAGTCACATGGTGCTCATGTAGGACCTTCCCCTGCTAAAGAAAAAAAGCGGGCCAGCTTAATATAAATAAACTGCGCAGCTCTCAAAATGAAAATAACCTGTACGTTCCGTATCAGCCGAAGAGCCCAAACGTTCTTACACATAAGCAGTCGAAATCACATAACAAATAGGATTAAAAACTGTTCAATAATCCCCCCTCAGGCGATATTAACCCTTGATTCCATAAAGATAAAGGAGTCCCACTGTAACCCTGTCTTCTATTGTTAACATATGTGTAAAATAATGAAACGATCTTACCAGAATCTATGCCGTGGAACAGTGACACGGTCCTTCAAGTTTGACAGATTGTAGCAGCGCTTCTGACATGGACTTGAGTGAAGAAAGCAGGCAGCGAAACTCATCATTGCTGATTGCTCAAGGAGCTGTTAATACGAGTCTGGATGGGTTCGCAAAAAGACTCTCCCTGCATCTCCAGACTCTAAAGGCTGTGACACACTGCAAGCGGAGCGGCGCGCAGCGTGTAAATGCGGCTGTGTGCACTCAGTGTGTCCTGCCTTTTCATCTCTGAGCACTCTGCTGCGTCAGGTCGTGAAGCTGAGCGCTCAGAGATGAAATAATTGAACTTCAGAAGCAATGCGACATGGTGCGAAGCAGCTGCTTCGCCTCGCACCGCATCGCTTGCAGTGTGTCACAGCCTTAACTTTCGTCAATGCTCTAACTGAAAGGAGGACAAGACTACTTAAAAGGGACAGTCAACACCAGAATTTTTGTTGTTTAAAAAGAAAGATAAAACCTTTATTACCCATTCCCCAGTTTTGCACAACCAACACAGTTATATTAATATACTTTTTACCTCTGTAATTATCTTGTATCTAAGATTCTGCTGACTGCCCCTTATTTCAGTTCTTTTGACAGACATGCAGTTTAGCCAATCAGTGCTCAGTCCTAGGTCACTTTACGTGCATGAGCTCAATGTCATCTATATGAAACATGTGAACTAATGCCCTCTAGTGGTCAAAATGTATTCAGATTAGAGGCAGTCTTCAAGGTCTAAGAAATTAGCATATGAACCTCCTAGTTTTAGCTTTCAACTAAGAATACCAAGAGAACAAAGCAAAATTGGTGATAAAAGTAAATTGGGAAGTTGTTTAAAATTGCATGCCCTATTTAAATCATGAAAGTTTTTTTTGGACTTGACTGTCCCTTTAAAACTCCAGTCCCATCTCGAAGGGTACTACTCTCAATAAGGAACTACTGCGAAATCTGACACTTCTCTGCCAACCTCCTGTGACGAAAGGCAAAGAATGACTGGGGGATGAGGGAAGTGGGGGAGGCATTTAAGCCTTCGGCTGGGGTGTCTTTTCCTCCTCCTGGTGGCCAGGTTCTGTATTTCCCACAAATAAGGAATGAAGCCGTGGACTCTCCTCATATTAAGAAGGAAAGAAATATTTTTTTTGAGCTAACATATCAAATTTTGCAACAAGCCAGATATGGGCCAGATAAGGTTAGAGATGAATGTACAATTAAAAAAAAAAAAAAAAAAAAATACTACTACTAATGCAGCATTCTAAAATGAATTACTAGAAGCTTATACTACATTAGAGTTCAGTTTAATTTAAGATAGTTGCATATTTAATTACAAGTGTCTTAAAAGACTAATTAAAACAGAGAAAAGAGTGAAGACATTAAGTTATAAAACATGCAGATACAGGTATACCCCACTCATAAAGCGGGTTAGGGACCGGAGCCCCGCTGTAAAGTGAAAACCGCCTTAAAGTGAAACAAGGCAGTTTTAGCTTTCTTTTCAATGTTTAAAATCTTGAAAACATGTTTGAACTAACTTAAATTATGGATGTAATAGTGTTATGTTTAGTTTAACACTAGCACAGCAAGTATTCAATTAGTATTTAATAAATACTGTACCTGTAAAATAGTGACAATTACTGTAGTAAAATTTGCCAGAGTATAACACTGAGACACAGATTGCACTGTAATGCTATAAACAGAGTGAACTAAGCATAACACAATGGTGCCATTCACTTTTCTAGCAATCTCACGATGATTACAGCACTGTTTAAAAATCCTTGGAGGTTGAACTTCAGCTCCACAAAGCGCTGTATTAGCGAATCGCTGTAAAGTGAAGCGCTGTAAAGTGAGGTATACCTGTACATTTTTAAATACCTGTTGAAATATTGAAGAAATAATTGTAAAGATTGTTTTGAAAAGTGGTTTTCATAGGTTTAAAGCCACTTACTATAGTAGTTTTGTGACAATCTCGCAGTGTTTCAATGTCCCTTTAAGTGTAAAAAAAAAATACAGTACAGAAAGTATCTGAATACAAGGACACGAACATAAGAGGAAACAATTTGAGAGGAGGGCAGGCTGGTGCGTAATTTCCGTGAAGGTTGACTTAGCACCAACCAGAACACACAGAACACTGGTAGTTTGATTATCTACTGGAATTGTTTGAATTATATACAATGCAGCACTCTCCCCAGGACCTTTCTAATGGGCATTTAGCTGATTTTACTGACCATTCTGCTAAATCATAAGACAACATTAAGCTAAACTTAGCTGATATTACTCTTTTCAATGTTTGTTGCACAAATTATAACAAATTAAGTCAAATTATGCAATTAATGTTAGCTATGAACAGCTTAAAGCAGGGCTCGACAAACCCAGGAGCCTGGGAGCCACTGGCTCCTCGAGTTTTACTCATGGCTCATAACTTTTTGGGTTATTCTCCATATATCTATATACGAATCCAACCGTCTGGCTCCTAAAAATATGCCTGGCTCCTAAATATTCTTACTGGCTCCTAATTTTTTAACATATTCGTCAAGCACTGGCTTAAAGAGATAGTCTAGTCAAAAATTAAACTTTCATGATTCAGACAATGCAGGCAATTTTAAGCAACTTTCTAATGTACTACTATTATCTGTTTCTTTGTTGTCTTGGTATCTTTATTTGAAAAAGCAAGAATGGAATCTTAGGTGGTGGCCCATTTTTGGTTCAGCCTAAATGTAGCCACCAATCAGCAAGCGCTACCAGGTGCTGAACCATAAATGGGCCAGCTCCTAAGCTTACAATTGAATCAAATAAAGAGAACAAAGAAAAATTTATAATGAGTAAATTAGAAAGTTGCTTAAAATTGCCTGAATCGTGAAAGCTGAATTTTGACTTAAAGTGAAAGTAAATCCTAGCGTTTTACAAATTTTTTAAGCTGTGGGCTGCTGTAGCAGCAAAAGGTTCTGCGGAGAACACTGCAATGTGTTGCATAAAGCAACAAAGTTAAAACAAATATAAAATAAGAAAAAATATTAATAAATCCCAAATCATTCCCTTTTAAAAGTTTTATTATCATCCACTTCGTTCTGCTTTGCTAGCCAAATATCACATCCCAATACTGGTACAACCACAAACAACGCAAATGCTACTCAAGCATGTGTAGTAGCCAGCATTCCATCTGTCCATTCAGTAAAAGTGAATTGACTGTAATGCTCTGCTGAAAAGGAAATGCTTATGTGCAAAAAAAAAAACATTCAAAATTTGTAACACGGTTCATGCAGATTAATCCAGAGTTTATAATGAAGGGAATGAGAGGAATTCATTGGATTAAAAAGTGCAGCTAATTGTTAGTTATCAAGTACAGGATAATCCTAGTTAAAAACAGCAAAACGAGAATAAGATCTATTAATTAAAAACTTGAACATCAGACTGCTGCTATCACAATGCAAATCAACAACAGCCTAGTCACAATCCTGAACAAAGTCATGCTTTTGAATCACAGATACAAGCAACGCATAGCCATAATCAGGGTGGATATATATATACATATAAACACATACATATACATATATACACACACACATATATATATATATATATATATATATATATATATATATATATATATATATATATATATATATATATATATATATATATATATATATATATATATATATATATATATATATATATATATATATATATATATATATATACATACATACACACAGTGGATATAAAAAGTCTACACACCCCTGTTAAAATGTCAGGTTTCTGTGATGTAAAAAAAATGAGACAAAGATAAATCATTTCAGAACTTTTTCCACTTTTAATGTGACCTATAAACTGTACAACTCAATTGAAAAACAAACTGAAATCATTTAGGTGGAGGGAAGAAACCAAAAAAAATTAAAATAATGTGGTTGCATAAGTGTGCACACTTATAACTGGGGATGTAGCTGTGCTCAGAATTAAGCAATCGCATTCAAAATCATGTTAAATAGGAGTCAGCATACACCTGCCATCATTTAAAGTGCCTCTGATTAACCCCAAATAAAGTTCAGCTGCTCTAGCTGGTCTTTCCTGAAATGTTCTTAGTCGCATCCCACAGCAAAAGCCATGTTCCACAGAGAGCTTCCAAATGAGATTTCCTCGGTGTGAAATTGGAAATATCCATATGATTTTAGCAATATTGCATGCATGAACTCTCACCAATTTGGTACTATGGAAAATATATTGCTACACATTCCTGATTGTTTGGCATAACTTCATCTTGCTAAATATCAGCTTACTAACCATATTGCTATATCCTGCATGAACTGCTACAAGTGCATGAACTGCCTTATCTTGCTCGCTCATTTCATTGCTTGCATCTTACATTATTATACCCATGGTTTCCAAATATAGCCAGGATTTTGGCTTTTGGCTCTTTATTAGAGTTTGACCTCCACTATTTATATTTTTTGCTGCTTGATAACTGGGGATGCCCAGTATACATGTGTGTATGTTTGTTTGCATCTGTGTTTATTTATGGATTGCAATTAGAATGTTTTGTTTTACTCTTTATATTCTCTTTCATTAAATTTACTTTTCATGCTGATTAATTTACTCTTCATGCTCATTCATTTAGAGTTGTTTACTTGTTTGGTTCATTATTAGTGCAGAGACTTATATCTGTATGTGTGTGTATATCTATATCTAAGGAAATGTATGCTTGCCTGATAAATTTATTTCTTTTTCGATACAATGAGTCCACGGATTTCATCCTTACTTGTGGGATATCGCCTCCTGGTCAGCAGGAGGCGGCAAAGAGCTCCACAGCAGAGTTGTATAAATAGCTCCTCCCTTCCCTCCCAACCCAGTTATTCGACCGAAGTTAGGAAGAGAAAGGAAAAGCCAAGGAGCAGAGGTGTCTGAAGTTTAACAAAAATGTAATAACCTGTCTCAGAACAGGGCGGGCCGTGGACTCATCGTATCAAAAAAGAAATAAATATATCAGGTAAGCATAAATTTCCTTTTCTTTTTCAATATACGATGAGTCCAGAGATTTCATCCTTACTTGTGGGATACAATACCAAAGCTATAGTACACGGATGAAACGGGAGAAACAAGACAGGAAACCTAAACGGAAGGCACCACTGCTTGAAGAACTTTCCTCCTAAATACAGCCTCAGCCGAGGCAAAGGTATCAAATTAAAAAATTGTGAAAAAAATGTGAAAAGACGACAAAGTCGCAGTCTTGCAAATCAGTGCAACAGAAGCATCATCGTTGAATGCCCATGACTAAGCCACAGTCCCAGTGGAATGAGCCGAAATACTTTCAGGAGACTGCTGTCCAGCAGTCTCATATGCAAAATGGAAGAAACTCCGCCATAAAGAAAGAAGACTGACGAAAGTCCTTAGTAGCTTGCAAGTAGAACTTTAAAGCACGGACCACACCTAAATTATGTAACAGACGTTCCTTCTGAGAATAAAGATTAGGACACACAGATGGAACCAAAATTCCTAATTAAGATGCATAACTGAAACAACCTTAGGAAGAAATCCAGGTTTAGTACACACCACCACCTTATCCGCATGAAAAATAAGGAGAATTATATTGCAATGCTGAAAGCTCTGATACTCTTCGAACAGACCAAAAATAAAAAAAACTTTCCAAGATAATAACTTAATATCTATGGAAAGCATAGGTTCCAATGGAACCCCTAGAAAAACCTAAGAACTAAATTCAAACTCAAAGGAGGAGAAATAGGCCTAAATACAGGCCCTATTCCAGGCAGAATCAGACAAAAGGATTGTACATCTCGAACATCTGCCAGACGTTTGTGTAATAAAAATAGACAAAGCAGAAACCTGTCCCCTTAGGAAACTAGCGGACAACAACAACAACAACTCCAATTCGTCCCGGAGAAAAGAAAATACTGGGAATCCTCACCCTACTCCATGAGTAACCCTTGGATTCACACCAATAAAGATATGTACGCCATATCTCATGGTAAAACTTCCTAGTAACAGGCTTACGTGCCCGAAGCAGGGTATCTATGACCGAATCAGAAAACCCTCGCTTAGAGAAACTTAAGCGTTCAATCTCCAAGCAGTCAGCCTCAGAGAAACAAGACTTGGGTGGAAGAAGGGATCCTGAATAAAACGGTCCTACCGCAACAGGAATGTCCGAGAATACAGAGACGACATGGTCACCAGATCGGCATGCCAAATCCCGCTAGACCACGCAGAAGCGAGGAAGAACACAGATGCCTTCCCCTATGAGAATTGAACAATCACCCGGCAAAGAAGTGCAAACGAGGGAAATAGAAATTCCAAGCCGAAGGACCAAAGAGTTGCCAAGGCAGTCATCAGTTCAGACTGGGCCCCCGAACCAGTACCTGCATCTCCAAAGGCAGGTAAACTGACAAGATGCCATGAGATCCGACTCTGGCCGACCCCATTAGAAAACCAGGATGGAGAACACTCCCAGAAGGAGTTCCCACTCTCCCGAAGGAAAACAAAAAAACTGACTAATGAGAAAATCAGTTTCCCAAAAGTGGATATGGAACACTGACAGATAGCGAGAAAGAAACAGGGCCGAAAGCCAACTGAGGCCAGACCAGAAGAGCCTCGAAGCACGAACTCAGATGCAGGAAGTCTAAAAAAGAATAGACTCCGCTTGAGTCCACACTCTGCGAAATCAAGCTCCCTGAGATAGGTGAACCAGAGACAACCATCACAGAAAAGAAACCCTTGTCTCCCGATCCAGAGAGATTTGAGGAGACAAGTTTGCAGAACCTCCGTTCCATTGCCTGAGTATGCTTAACCGCATAGGTCTGAGGTGGAACGAACAAACTGAAATTAAATGACACAAGGCACAGCTCAGATTAACAACCCTATAAGGAAGAAAGTTGAGCGGATCTCACCAGAGATTGAACCCGCAACCCTCAGGTTGTTACAGAGCTCAGTCACAATGCCTTAAGCACGTTGAGCCAGCTGTCCGGCCAATGTACATTGCCGTCACCATCAACCTTAATACCTCTATGAACTGAGCCACTGAAGGCCGAAAAGTGGACTGAAAGACTAGGCCAGAAATGCCTTGATTTCCTGACTGCAATCAGAAAAATCTTCATTGATATGGAATTCAGCATGATTCCCAAAGAAACTACCCTCGAGCTTTGGACTAAGGAACACGTATTCAAGGTCACCTCCCACCCGGGAACCCACGGGAAGTATAACACCATGTCCGTGAAAGCCTTGCATGTTGTAAGGATGAAACCAGGACTAGAGATATTAGCCAGATAGGGCGCCATTGTAAAGCCCTGTAACTGAAGCACCGCCAACAGCGATCCAAGAGTCTCCCTTGAAAGAACTCGGACCTTGTGGCAAAACCGAAAGGAAGGACCACGAACGGAAAGTGTTTGTCCAGAAAGGCAAACCCCAGAACCTGAGCAATAGATTCCATCTTTAAGGACAGAAACCTTCTTACAAAATGGTCTGAAGATCCCCATTTTTTTAGGAACCACAACCCGACCGGTAACCCCAGATCCAGTACCAGTATTAGAACTGGAACAACCATTATCAGGTCTGCAAGAACTCGTACGCAGTGTAAGGACTTCTCTCCCTTTGTCTGATCCTCAGACAACCTTGAAAGCAGAAACTGCCTCAGAGAAAAAAACATTCGAGCTCGCAACCAAAACTTTGTAGCGAAAAAAGGATAGCCCCCTACAGTATCCAATCCTGGCCCTGGGCATATTCCCCATGCTGTCCTAGCTTCAACAGCAGGTCAAATTGATATCTTCCTTTATTGTTTTTTATTTATTAGTCATCAAGTCAGGACCCAACAACATTTGTTCCTGGTAACGAATCATCAAAATCTTAGTTTTTAGAACAAATATCTAAAAACAAGGCTCTGACCATAAAATCCCAAGAACCAGAACAGAGCCCCTGATCCTCCCAGTGTGATAACTGAAAGATAAGAAATTGGAATAAACTAATGTGAAAGTTGTATCCAGATCTGGAAATTATCCAGTGAAAATTGCTGACCAATAGCAGCAGACAATGCCTCAAACCAACATGCCGTCACACTAGTGACGATAGAGTACACGGAGTTTGCCATTATAAACCCTGGTGTGTGTCCCATTACGAAAGTCTGTCCATGGAACCAGCCTCTAAGAGTATAGAAGGGCTCGTAGTGAAATTGAAACTACTCCTCTCCTAACGTCGTCCAACCACCTTAGCGGAGTCGACTATGGAAACCAGACTTGTAAAAATAGGAAACGCCTGAGGTATCATTCCATACGAAACAAACTCTCAGCAACATGGAGAAACCATTTAGAACAACAATTCTTCTGGCAAGCTCCTTTGAAAAATATAGAATGCCTCAAAACCCCGCAAGGAGTGTGAAGGAACACAGAGCACTGCATGTGGGCCATAAAATTGACTAAAATTAAAGAAAAAATTATTTGACCAATGTTAGACTCCTAAGCAGCAATTGCCGTAGAGGGAGTAGATTCAAAAAGAGAACCTGGTGGCTCCGAGCTCCCTCAGGGGCGCCATATCAATACCGAACTTCGTGTGGACGCCTGATCGACAGAGCACAGGGTAGCCCAGAACCCCTGGACACAAGAGATCCTTCTCAGACTCAAAAGTAGCTGGGATTACAGGCACGTGCCACTGTGCCCGTTTTTCTTTTCTTTTTTTTTAAAAACACAATACTGTGCCCTTAAAGGGACATTAAACCCAACAAATTTATTGCATGATTCAGACAGAGAATACAATTTTAAACAACATTCCAATTTACTTCTATTATCTAATTTGCTTCATTCTTTAGATATCCTTTGTTAAAGAAATAGCAATGCACATGGGTGAGCCAATCACATAAGGCAAATATGTGCAGCCACCAATCAGAATCTACTGAGGCTATCTAGATATGCCTTTCAGGAAAGGTTATCAAGAGAATGAAGCAAATTAGATAATAGAAGTAAATTAGAAATTTGTTCAAAATGGTATTCTCTATCTGAATCAGTAAAGAAAAAAAAACAAATTTATGTAAGAACTTACCTGATAAAGTCATTTCTTTCATATTAGCAAGAGTCCATGAGCTAGTGACGTATGGGATATACATTCCTACCAGGAGGGGCAAAGTTTCCCAAACCTCAAAATGCCTATAAATACACCCCTCACCACACCCACAAATCAGTTTAACGAATAGCCAAGAAGTGGGGTGATAAGAAAAAAGTGCGAAAGCATAAAAAATAAGGAATTGGAATAATTGTGCTTTATACAAAAAAATCATAACCACCACAAAAAAAGGGTGGGCCTCATGGACTCTTGCTAACATGAAAGAAATGAATTTATCAGGTAAGTTCTTACATAAATTATGTTTTCTTTCATGTAATTAGCAAGAGTCCATGAGCTAGTGACGTATGGGATAATGAATACCCAAGATGTGGATCTTCCACGCAAGAGTCACTAGAGAGGGAGGGATAAAATAAAGACAGCCAATTCCGCTGAAAAATAATCCACACCCAAAACAAAGTTTAAATCTTATAATGAAAAAAACTGAAAATATAAGCAGAAGAATCAAACTGAAACAGCTGCCTGAAGTACTTTTCTACCAAAAACTGCTTCAGAAGAAGAACACATCAAAATGGTAGAATTTAGTAAAGGTATGCAAAGAAGACCAAGTTGCTGCTTTGCAAATCTGATCAACCGAAGCTTCATTCTTAAATGCCCAGAGACTGACCTAGTCGAATGAGCTGTAATCCTTTGAGGCGGAGTTCTACACGACTCAACATAAGCATAATGAATCAAAGGCTTTAACCAAGACGCCAAAGAAATGGCAGAAGCCTTCTGACCTTTCCTAGAACCAGAAAAGATAACAAATAGACTAGAAGTCTTTCGGAAATCTTTAGTAGCTTCAACATAATATTTCAAAGCTCTAACAACATCCAAAGAATGCAACGATTTCTCCTTAGAATTCTTAGGATTAGGACATAATGAAGGAACCACAATTTCTCTACTAATGTTGTTGGAATTCACAACTTTAGGTAAAAATTCAAAAGAAGTTCGCAACACCGCCTTATCCTGATGAAAAATCAGAAAAGGAGATTCACAAGAGCAGATAATTCAGAAACTCTTCTAGCAGAAGAGATGGCCAAAAGAAACAAAACTTTCCAAGAAAGTAATTTAATATCCAGCGAATGCATAGGTTCAAACGGAGGAGCTTGAAGAGCCCCCAAAACCAAATTCAAACTCCAAAGAGGAGAAATTGACTTAATGACAGGTTTTATACGAACCAAAGCCTGTACAAAACAATGAATATCAGGAAGACTAGCAATCTTTCTGTGGAAAAGAACAGAAAGAGCAGAGATTTGTCCTTTCAAGGAACTTGCAGACAAACCTTTATCCAAACCATCCTGAAGAAACTGTAAAATTCTAGGAATTCTAAAAGAATGCCAAGAAAAATGATGAGAAGAACACCAAGAAATGTAAGTCTTCCAGACTTGAAAATATATCTTCCTAGATACAGATTTACGAGCCTGTAACATAGTATTAATTACGGAGTCAGAGAAACCTCTATGACTGAGAATCAAGCGTTCAATCTCCATACCTTCAAATTTAAGGATTTGAGATCCTGATGGAAAAAAGGACCATGCGATAGAAGTTCTGGTCTTAACGGAAGAGTCCACGGTTGGCAAGTAGCCATCCGGACAAGATCCGCATACCAAAACCTGTGAGGCCATGCTGGAGCCACCAGCAGAACAAACGAGCACTCCTTTAGAATCTTGGAAATCACTCTTGGAAGAAGAACTAGAGGCGGAAAGATATAGGCAGGATGATACTTCCAAGGAAGTGACAATGCATCCACTGCTTCCGCCTGAGGATCCCTGGATCTGGACAGATACCTGGGAAGCTTCTGGTTTAGATGAGAGGCCATCAGGTCTATTTATGGAAGTCCCCATATTTGAACAATCTGAGAAAATACCTCTGGGTGAAGAGACCATTCGCACGGATGTAACGTTTGGCGACTGAGATAATCCACTTCCCAATTGTCTATACCTGGGATGTGAACCGCAGAAATTAGACAGGAGCTGGATTCCGCCCATACAAGAATTCGAGATACTTCTTTCATAGCCAGAGGACTGTGAGTCCCTCCTTGATGATTGACATATGCCACGGTTGTGACATTGTCCGTCTGAAAACAAATGAACGACTCTCTCTTTAGAAGAGGCCACGACTGAAGAGCTCTGAAAATTGCACGGAGTTCCAAAATGTTGATTGGTAATCTCGCCTTCTGAGATTCCCAAACCCCTTGTGCTGTCAGAGACCCCCATACAGCTCCCCAACCTGTCAGACTTGCATCTGTTGAGATCACAGTCCAGGTCGGAAGAACAAAAGAAGCCCCCTGAACTAAACGATGGTGGTCTGTCCACCACGTCAGAGAGTGTCGTACAATCTGATTTAAAGATATTAATTGAGATATCTTTGTATAATCCCTGCACCACTGGTTCAGCATACAGAGCTGAAGAGGTCGCATGTGAAAACGAGCAAAGGGGATGGCGTCCGATGCAGCAGTCATAAGACCTAGAATTTCCATGCATAAGGCTACCGAAGGGAATGATTGAGACTGAAGGTTTCGACAAGCTGAAACCAATTTCAGACGTCTCTTGTCCGTCAGAGACAAAGTCATGGACACTGAATCTATCTGGAAACCTAAAAAGGTTACCCTTGTCTGAGGAATCAACGAACTCTTTGGTAAATTGATCCTCCAACCATGTTCTCGAAGAAATGATACAAGTCGATTCGTATGAGATTCTGCTAAATGTGAAGACTGAGCAAGTACCAAGATATCGTCCAAATAAGGAAATACCACAATACCCTGTTCTCTGATTACAGATAGAAGGGCACCGAGAACCTTTGTAAAAATCCTTGGAGCTGTTGCTAGGCCAAACGGCAGAGCCACAAACTGGTAATGCTTGTCTAGGAAAGAGAATCTCAGAAACTGATAGTGATCTGGATGAATCGGAATATGCAGATATGCATCTTGTAAATCTATTGTGGACATATAATGCCCTTGCTGAACAAAAGGCAGAATAGTCCTTATAGTTACCATTTTGAATGTTGGTATGCATAACGATTCAATATTTTTAAATCCAGAACTGGTCTGAAGGAATTCTCTTTCTTTGGAACAATGAAGAGATTTGAGTAAAACCCCAGCCCCTGTTCCAGAACTGGAACTGGCATAATTACTCCAGCCAACTCTAGATCTGAAACACATTTCAGAAATGCTTGAGCCTTCACTGGATTTAATGGGACACGGGAAAGAAAAAATCTTCTTGCAGGAGGCCTTATCTTGAAGCCTATTCTGTACCCTTGTGAAACAATGTTCTGAATCCAAAGATTGTGAATCGAATTGATCCACATTTCTTTGAAAAATCGTAATCTGCCCCCTACCAGCTGGGCTAGAATGAGGGCCGCACCTTCATGTGGACTTGGAAGCTGGCTTTGGCTTTCTAAAAGGCTTGGATTTATTCCACACTGGAGATGGTTTCCAAACTGATACCGCTCCTGTAGGGGAAGGGTCAGGCTTTTGTTCCTTATTGTGACGAAAGGAACGAAAACGATTAGCAGACCTAAATTTACCTTTAGATCTTTTATCCTGTGGTAAAAAAATTCCTTTCCCCCCAGTAACAGTTGAAATAATAGAATCCAACTGTGAACCAAACAATTTATTACCCTGGAAAGAAAGGGAAAGCAAAGTTGACTTAGAAGACATATCAGCATTCCAAGTTTTAAGCCATAAAGCTCTTCTAGCTAAAATAGCTAAAGACATATACCTGACATCAACTCTAATGATATCAAAGATGGCATCACAAATAAAGTTATTAGCATGTTGAAGAAGATTAACAATACTATGAGTATTATGATCTGTTACTTGTTGTGCTAAGGCTTCCAACCAAAAAGTTGAAGCTGCAGCAACATCCGCCAAAGATATAGCAGGTCTAAGAAGATTACCTGAACATAAGTAAGCTTTTCTTAGAAAGGAATCAATTTTCCTATCTAAAGGATCCTTAAAGGAAGTACTATCTGCCGTAGGAATAGTAGTACGTTTAGCAAGAGTAGAGATAGCCCCATCAACCTTAGGGATTTTGTCCCAAAACTCTAATCTGTCAGATGGCACAGGATATAATTGCTTAAACCGTTTAGAAGGAGTAAATGAATTACCCAAATGATTCCATTCCCTGGAAATTACTTCAGAAATAGCATCAGGGACGGGAAAAACCTCCGGAATAACTACAGGAGGTTTAAAAATCGTATTCAAACGTTTAAATTTAGTATCAAGAGGACCAGATTCCTCTATTTCTAATGCAATTAAGACTTCTTTAAGCAAAGAACGAATAAATTCCATTTTAAATAAATATGAAGATTTATCAGTATCAACCTCTGAAACAGAATCCTCTGAACCAGAAGAATCATTATCAGAATCAGAATGATGATGTTCATTTAAAAATTCATCTGAAAAATGAGAAGTTTTAAAAAGGTTTGGGAAACTTTGCCCCTCCTGGTAGGAATGTATATCCCATACGTCACTAGCTCATGGACTCTTGCTAATTACATGAAAGAAAAATGGGTTTAATGTCCCTTTAAATCTGAAAAGAAACTCTATACTTGTGAGCGTTTGTTTCATCCCAGCCACAAGAGATGAATTAACAATAAACAGCTGAAATTCATTTATTATAATAAACACAGAACAAAACGTTACTGTCCCTTTAAAGCTTAAAGTAACCTAATTTTGTGAGTTTGTATACCATCCTAAATCACAAAACATGAATTTAACAAATAAACAACCGCAGGACCTTTAACAAAATTTACACAGAATAACGTTACCCTGTCTTTAAATTTTAAAAGAACATTTTATTTCTGTCTTGCAGAACAAACCATAAAAATATACTTTGAGTGAAAATATACATCACTATGCATCCTCAAAGAAGTAATGGTCATGAAAGGAACCGCAGAGCACAGCTTGAGGTTCATAAAAATAATCTGAACACAATAGTGGTTATTACAAGAGCTTTAGAAGGAGAATTAATAAAAAAATAAGCCCATAACCAGTACTGGGTCTTGAAAAGCCAAAATAACATCTCCCTTATTGAGCTTTCACAGTATCACAGATAGATTGTTTAAATAAACCATCAGCCATAAAAACTAGACACTGAGAACGTCATGCTTACTACACAACATGACATAATCCCAGGCAGGACAGCAGGATAATCGTTACGTATGCACTTGATGCTACCTAAAAACGTCTCCCGCATTTCACTTTATTAATTAGGAGAAACTGCCTAAGCATCCACTGCACACACTCGTCAAGAGCGCCACGTAGTGAAACTTCACAACTCCCCAGAAGCGAAGGGGAATAAAAAAAAAAGGCGCGCAATGAAAAGGAGCCGTCTCTCTAAGGACTGACCATCGCGGGCGGCAACTGAAGAAACCGGGAAATCTGACAATAGTCCCTTGGTCAGCCATATCTTGTACAAATGGCAGAACGAGAAAAACACACAAGTGCCCAACATTACTGTCACATTCACTCGCCTAGATACTTTCTGTGAGCGTTTGTTTCCAAGAGGGCGATATGAAATGTATTAAAAACACATACAGGAGCACTGTCAGAATAAAAAATCTTCCGGTCGGCTATCATTGTTAATAAAACTGTCGGGAGATGGAATCCCAGTACAAGCATGCAACGCTTATGAGTCCCCTCGCATCATGCTGCCTCGTTTGACCAGTTACCAGACGCTACACAAATACCTAGCCTAGTATGAGGAGCCATGTCAAACATATAAACCCCAGTCGGCATGTTGGTACTAGCAGGCAAGAGCATCTGTGAAGTAAAATACATGTGCTGTCTAGTATAGTCTCCCAATCTAAGGGGAGAAAACATACCTGAACAAAAAGCCAATTTTTTACATGAAGGGCTGTCCATATATAGTGCAAGCAGCCAACTTCCATCTGAGGTCTTCTTTCTTTCAACTCAGAAATAAAAAATGGCACTTACCTCAATCTGCCAACAACAAAGGCAGCTCCCAGGTGTGTGAAGTCCTACTGTTCACATGGACCTGAGGATCATAAGAAAAAACACTGAGTAAAAACCCTCAGAAGTTTTTTCCCCGGATAGGGCAGCAACAGTATGGGAGGCGCAGTGAGAATTATGTCCCACAAGTTCCCATTGCTTTAAAGCCACCAAATGCTTCTCTTTTTACTGAGGAGACTGATCTGGTCTAGGCTACACCCCAGAACAAAGTAGCACACTGTGGCACCACTTTGAAAATAATAAACTCTTGATTGAAGAATCTATAACTAACACCTCACTTTGCCTCTTCCTATCACTAACACAGGCAAAGAGAATGACTGGGTTGGGAGCGAAGGGAGGAGCTATTTATACAGCTCTGCTGTGGAGCTCTTTGCCTCCTCCTGCTGACCAGGAGGCGATATCCCACAAGGATGAAATCCGTGGACTCATCGTATCTTGAAAAAGAATTATATATATATATATATATATATATATATATGTGTGTGTGTGTGTGTGTATAAGTCAGTGACCATACTTAGAGACCTGATGGTGAACATACATGTATTTACATACATAGACAGACAGACACAAATTCTTCCACTCCCAAAAAATAGCACCTACTAGACAAAATCTAACTGTATACCAAATTTCATGTTCAAATTTCAAGTGCAACAGTTTTTGCTGTAGGTTAGACTAATCTTTTTC